>NC_083655.1:227500-292500 GCF_963576545.1 Limanda limanda
GTCTCCAGACAGAGGGACAGGGCGTGTCTCCAGACAGAGGGACAGGGCGTGTCTCCAGACAGAGGGACAGTCTCCAGACAGAGGGACAGGGCGTGTCTCCAGAAAGAGGGACAGTCTCCAGACAGAGGGACAGTCTCCAGACAGAGGGACAGGGCGTGTCTCCAGAAAGAGGGACAGTCTCCAGACAGAGGGACAGTCTCCAGACAGAGGGACAGGGCGTGTCTCCAGACAGAGGGACAGAGCGTGTCTCCAGACAGAGGGACAGTCTCCAGACAGAGGGACAGAGCGTGTCTCCAGACAGAGGGACAGTCTCCAGACAGAGGGACAGTCTCCAGACAGAGGGACAGAGCGTGTCTCCAGACAGAGGGACAGTCTCCAGACAGAGGGACAGTCTCCAGACAGAGGGACAGTCTCCAGACAGAGGGACAGAGCGTGTCTCCAGACAGAGGGACAGTCTCCAGACAGAGGGACAGAGCGTGTCTCCAGACAGAGGGACAGTCTCCAGACAGAGGGACAGAGCGTGTCTCCAGACAGAGCGTGTCTCCAGACAGAGGGACAGTCTCCAGACAGAGGGACAGAGCGTGTCTCCAGACAGAGGGACAGTCTCCAGACAGAGGGACAGTCTCCAGCAAGAGGGACAGTCTCCAGACAGAGGGACAGAGCGTGTCTCCAGACAGAGGGACAGTCTCCAGACAGAGGGACAGTCTCCAGACAGAGGGACAGTCTCCAGACAGAGGGACAGAGCGTGTCTCCAGACAGAGGGACAGGGCGTGTCTCCAGACAGAGGGACAGAGCGTGTCTCCAGACAAAGGGACAGTCTCCAGACAGAGGGACAGGGTGTGTCTCCAGACAGAGGGACAGTCTCCAGACAGAGGGACAGAGCGTGTCTCCAGACAGAGGGACAGTCTCCAGACAGAGGGACAGTCTCCAGACAGAGGGACAGTCTCCAGACAGAGGGACAGAGCGTGTCTCCAGACAGAGGGACAGTCTCCAGACAGAGGGACAGAGCGTGTCTCCAGACAGAGGGACAGTCTCCAGACAGAGGGACAGAGCGTGTCTCCAGACAGAGCGTGTCTCCAGACAGAGGGACAGTCTCCAGACAGAGGGACAGAGCGTGTCTCCAGACAGAGGGACAGTCTCCAGACAGAGGGACAGTCTCCAGCAAGAGGGACAGTCTCCAGACAGAGGGACAGAGCGTGTCTCCAGACAGAGGGACAGTCTCCAGACAGAGGGACAGTCTCCAGACAGAGGGACAGAGCGTGTCTCCAGACAGAGGGACAGGGCGTGTCTCCAGACAGAGGGACAGAGCGTGTCTCCAGACAAAGGGACAGTCTCCAGACAGAGGGACAGGGTGTGTCTCCAGACAGAGGGACAGTCTCCAGACAGAGGGACAGGGCGTGTCTCCAGACAGAGGGACAGTCTCCAGATCTTTAGATTGTGTGAAACTTGGTTGTTAAGATCAGATGAAGAATTGTTTATGATTCCACCCGTTGTGTGATGACATGAGCTGTGTCACTGAGTGTGTGTGTGTGTGTGTGTGTGTCACTGAGTGTGTGTGTGTGTGTGTGTGTCACTGAGTGTGTCACTGAGTGTGTCACTGAGTGTGTGTGTGTGTGTGTGTCACTGAGTGTGTGTGTGTGTGTGTGTCACTGAGTGTGTGTGTCTGTGTGTGTTGGCTGGTCGACAGCTGGACTTTCCTGAGTGTAGAAATGTGTGTTACACGAGTCCTGAGGTTGTGCGTTGTGCTCGTAATGTAAACAGCTCGTGACCTCATGTCACATGTGCTTCTGGATCAAATAGTTTCAGACTTTCATAATAACAACAGTTTAATGATGTGAGGAGAAGTTTTAGAGGTTTTACACAAAGTTCAATTCAAGGTTGTGGTTCCAGTTTATTCACCATTCTATATTTGTGTGAACACAAAAACAATTATTCAATCAATTACAGTCTTTTTATTCAAGTAGGTTCTGACTCTAAGTAATAAGGGTGAATAATTCATGAGATGAGTGTGTAGTGTTTGTGTGAGATGTGTGTGTAGTGGTTGTGTGAGATGAGTGTGTAGTGGTTGTGTGAGATGAGTGTGTAGTGTTTGTGTGAGATGAGTGTGTAGTGTTTGTGTGAGATGAGTGTGTAGTGGTTGTGTGAGATGAGTGTGTAGTGGTTGTGTGAGATGAGTGTGTAGTGGTTGTGTGAGATGAGTGTGTAGTGTTTGTGTGAGATGAGTGTGTAGTGTTTGTGTGAGATGTGTGTGTAGTGTTTGTGTGAGATGAGTGTGTAGTGGTTGTGTGAGATGAGTGTGTAGTGTTTGTGTGAGATGAGTGTGTAGTGTTTGTGTGAGATGAGTGTGTAGTGTTTGTGTGAGATGAGTGTGTAGTGTTTGTGTGAGATGAGTGTGTAGTGTGTGTGTGAGATGAGTGTGTAGTGTTTGTGTGAGATGAGTGTGTAGTGGTTGTGTGAGATGAGTGTGTAGGGTTTGTGTGAGATGAGTGTGTAGTGTTTGTGTGAGATGAGTGTGTAGTGGTTGTGTAGTGATAACGCACACTGAGGTTATATAAAGACCTGTTTCTGAGTTTCTCTGGAACCTGATTCTGATGTTTCCTGTAATCGCTCCTTAGCACAAACAGGGTTAGGGTTAGGTTTTGAAGAGAGGGTTAGGGTTCGTGTAGGGTTAGGGTTAGGGTTAGGTTCCGTGTAGGGTTAGGTTTTGAAGAGAGGGTTAGGGTCCGTGTATGGTTAGGTTTTGAAGAGAGGGTTAGGGTTAGGGTTCGTGTAGGGTTAGGGTTAGGGTTAGGGTTAGGGTTAGGGTTAGGGTTAGGGTCCGTGTAGGGTTAGGTTTTGAAGAGAGGGTTCGTGTAGGGTTAGGTTTTGAAGAGAGGGTTAGAGTTAGGGTTAGGTTTTGAAGAGAGGGTTAGGGTTAGGGTCCGTGTAGGGTAAGGGTTAGGGTTAGGGTCCGTGTAGGGTTAGGTTTTGAAGAGAGGGTTAGGGTTAGGGTCCGTGTAGGGTTAGGTTTTGAAGAGAGGGTTAGGGTTAGGGTCCGTGTAGGGTTAGGTTTTGAAGAGAGAGTTAGGGTTAGGTTTTGAAGAGAGGGTTAGAGTTAGGGTTAGGTTTTGAAGAGAGAGTTAGGGTTAGGGTCCGTGTAGGGTAAGGGTTAGGGTTAGGGTCCGTGTAGGGTTAGGTTTTGAAGAGAGGGTTAGGGTTAGGGTCCGTGTAGGGTTAGGTTTTGAAGAGATATCTCCATGACTCCCCCTGCTTCGTCCTACGACTGGGCAGTTTGGACTAGGGAGCCAAAGGCAATGCACTGGCCCACGCTCGTCATTAATAACCCCCATTCTTACATATTCCCTTTGCCAAATTGGTTTTTGAAACGAGTTGGTTGGACTATTTTTTTCTATAGGCCCTATTTTGATTTCCTAGTTTGATGGAACACATCATCAGTAGTTGATCTCAGGATCACTGGATGTTTCGGCCATTATCACTAGACACCCTCACCCGAGGGAGGCCCACCTGGGGTTGATCAAACCCCAGAGTGTGTCCCACTAAGTTTATAGTAATATAATTCAAAGGTTATTTTAGAAAAGGATTCACGGTTTTGTTTAGGGTTAGGGTTAAGGCTAGGTTTAGCCGGTTAGGTTCAGGCATCGGTTTAATATCTTAGGTTTAGGCAACAGATTAATATCTTAGGTTTATGGTTAGGGTTATCTGGTTAGGTTTAGAGTTAAGGTATTGGGTTAGGGTTAGGGTTAGGGTTAGGGACCCGTGTTTGCGTTCCTGTTCCTGTTCCTGTTTCTGCTCGACTCTGAAGCACAAGTGGAGCACACGTCTCGTTTGAATCTTCAGATCCTCGCTGGTTTCATCTCCCTGCTCCTCAGCTTCTCTCTGGGTCTTGTGAGCGCTTGTTTAATGACCACATGTGATGAATTATTCATCCTCAGATGTAATTTGAGAAGAGTTTATGCAATATTATGTATTTTTGATGACTTTATTTCACAGGCTTTCATCTCTTGTCATGTCTCAGGACTTTATGTAACGCAAATACACTTCATGTTGTGTGTTGTTGTGTTGAATTTACATCTTTACAACATGGAGCTGTGAGCTCGCTGCTGCTCCTTCAGTTCGTTGCTTTGACTGAAAACTTTATCAACATTTACACATCGACTCTCTCGTAGGTAATTTTTGATTCTGCTGTGGTTTGTTACCTCTAAATACACTTGAATAATTGAAACTATTCCAAACTGAACTGATGAGAAACACTTGAACAAACATCAGAGAGATAAGAATGAGCTGAAATAACAGAAACATCTTTACAAACATTTATTTAAAGTCTTCTTTTAGTTTGGTCCCGTCTGCTAACATGGAGGAGGCTTGTGACCTGTACTGTAGCCACCATCACCCTGACCTTAAGGGAGCTGTCATGTCGTCCATCTTTCTTCTCAGTCTGTGGTTTGAAGCTGTAAAAATCAATTTAGTTTGATTGACATGATCCGTTCGGCCCATGAAAGTAATCGAGTAGTTTAGTTTGTGTGCGTCAGTGTGTGTTTGATGAATAACCAGTGACAGCTCGATACCAGTAACCCTTTGAAGTGGTGTGATCACACGTTGAACGGTTTAACACAGATGTTGAGAACAAATGAGCTCACACACACACACACACACACACACACACACACACACACACACACACCTGGGCTTACATCAGTCTGCGACCTCAACAAGGTGTCGGTCACTTTCTTTAATGACTCAGCAGGGATCAAACACACTCTTCCCACAACAGCATCAGACACCGAACATCTGATGGGTTCTTTGATGACTCCACCCCCCCCCCCCCACCTGCTTGTAACTGTTTGGTATTCACACGTGGACCAATGGCGTCTCACTGATAGAATCCTACAGCTTGTCGTTAACTAGAGAATAAATAAATGAGAATAAATGAGTTTGGTGAATCAACTCTTCTTCAACTTTGTGAAAACCTGGAGCACAACATCAGGTATCTGAAGACATCCAGACCTTTGTCCATCCATTCACTCGTTTTCTTCTGCTTATTTGTGATTGAATTTGGGATGTAGGAGGTTCCAGAGGGGGGGGAGCTCTACCCTGGTTCTCCTCCTGGTTGAGCGTGCTTAGTAAACGTCCTGTGGAGGGCGCCCAGGAGGATTCTGACTCCACCCACCTCCACTGACCTTTTTCAACATGAGGGTGAATGAACTCCTCCACATGTTTCTACTGAAACTTGGGTCAGGGTTAGGGTTAGCCTTGGGTTAGGGTTAGCCTTGGGTCAGGGTTAGGGTTAGCCTTGGGTTAGGGTTAGGGTTAGCCTTGGGTTAGGGTTAGGGTTAGCCTTGGGTTAGGGTTAGGGTTACCTAAGGGTTAGGGTTAGGGTTAGCCTTGGGTTAGGGTTAGGGTTAGCCTTGGGTTAGGGTTAGGGTTACCTAAGGGTTAGGGTTAGCCTTGGGTTAGGGTTAGGGTTAGCCTTGGGTTAGGGTTAGGGTTAGCCTTGGGTCAGGGTTAGGGTTACCTAAGGGTTAGGGTTACCTAAGGGTTAGGGTTACCTAAGGGTTAGGGTTAGGGTTACCTAAGGGTTAGGGTTAGGGTTGGGTTAGGGTTAGCCTTGGGTCAGGGTTAGGGTTAGCCTTGGGTTAGGGTTAGGGTTAGCCTTGGGTCAGGGTTAGGGTTAGGGTTACCTAAGGGTTAGGGTTAGGGTTAGCCTTGGGTTAGGGTTAGGGTTAGCCTTGGGTTAGGGTTAGGGTTAGCCTTGGGTCAGGGTTAGGGTTACCTAAGGGTTAGGGTTACCTAAGGGTTAGGGTTAGGGTTACCTAAGGGTTAGGGTTAGGGTTAGGGTTAGGGTTGGGTTAGGGTTAGCCTTGGGTCAGGGTTAGGGTTAGCCTTGGGTTAGGGTTAGGGTTAGCCTTGGGTCAGGGTTAGGGTTAGGGTTACCTAAGGGTTAGGGTTAGCCTTGGGTTAGGGTTAGGGTTAGCCTTGGGTCAGGGTTAGGGTTATAACCCTAACCCTGACCCTAACCCAGGTGCTGCAGACTTTCATCCCAACTGCTTCAAACCGGCGAACTTCCATCAACTCAAGCAAAGTGCTGACACCACAGGAAGTGAAGGGGTCGTTCAGGGAGCTGACCCAAGATCAGGCCTCGCGTTCAGAGCAGAGCGAGAGGGGCGGAGTCAGCTGGTCTCCTGCCAGAAGCCTCCGGTGGTCGGAGGTGTTATGGCAGCAAGCGGAGGATCGTGTGGTCGAAAGCTTCACAGCAAACAAGACGTAAATATGGAAAATAAATCTGCTGCTCATCCTGAGAGGCAGATTAAATTAATAAGTACAGGAATGTAAAATCATTGTTTCACACACACACACAATGATGTCCTCATCATTGTGTGTGTGTGTGTGTGTGTGTGTGTGTGTGTGTGTGTGTGTGTGTGTGTGTGTGTGTGTGCGTGTGTGTGTGTGATGCTACCCCTTTGTATTTGTGTGTTTTCCCCGGCACCTGTAAAATCTTCCAGCAGTGATTAGTCAGCACTGAACGCCCAGCGAGCTGTTTGTCCTGGCCCTGTGTGTGTGTGTGTGTGTGTGTGTGTGTGTGTGTGTGTGTGTGTGTGTGTGTGTGTGTGTGTGTGTGTGTGTGTGTGTGTGTGTCTGTGTGTGTGTGTGTGTGTCTGTGTATGTCTGTGTGTGGGGGGGGGGCAGATCTACAGGACATGATTCAGCAGATACTTTTGTTTGAGGTGGGCTGCGTCACCACAACACACACTTGAACACACACTCATTACTGCTGCAGTAACACAAACATCACACACAGTGGAGAGTGAATCAGGTTTCAATCATAATAAAAATGAACAAACTCATAAAACCTTAAATGCAACCGAGTGATTCTTCACAGCATCGTCGTGTCTTTGGATCTGAAGCTTTGAGACTTCAGGAGCTGATGTGGTTTCTCTCTGTGGAAAACAAACGTGTTTCCAGCCTCATTTCTCCCATGATGCACCAGGGCAGCTCTTTCCTACGCTTGAGACTTGTCGGGAGTTGAGTCAGAGACATTTACCAGGAAATGAGTGTTGTGTGTTATTAGTTTGACCAGCCTGCACATCTGGATGAGACGTAACTCGTCAACTGATCGTCACCGAGGAGCCGAGCTGCAGCTGAAAGATGGAAATGAATCCTTCAGTAAACTCATTCCTATCCAATAAAGAATGTTTGGACGTCAGTGTTTCTGAGATCCTGGTGATGATTCACATTATCTCTACATACACCAAGGCAGCAGTCGACATTCCTCTTGATGGACGCCTCGGCCACACTGAGATTTAAACACATGCTATATTTATTTCAAATCAACGCTGCAAATGAACAAAGCCTTTGTTTGTGTATCTGAGTCTTTGTGCGTGTTGTCATCATCACTGCAGACCAGCTGCGTTTGAGCCCAGCTCTCAGTGTTAAAGTGCAATGACCACAGAGTTGTGCTCAGTGTAAAGTTTATTCAAACGCTTGATGGAGGAGGTCAAGGTTTAGTCTTTGGGATTTCACGGGTCAGAAATCAGCAAGAACCCAGCAAGCTCTCGTCATCACAGGAACCTGAAGGAGACACAAGAGCCCAGAACAGATTCATGTTTCACCCGTCGTTATTCTGATAACACGTGAACAACATGAAGGGAAATCACTATTCATGAGCAAATGATGAGAGACAAGAGACTGAGCTCGACCCGAACACGACAAGTGTCCTGTTTGTTTCTGACCCGAGCCCGATGACATCAGACGCTATCGATGAGTCTGTGTCACTGTCCCTCACTCAAGGTTATTACTGGATTTATCTGATGACAGATGTGTGCAGTGGAAAAATTAAAACATCTGTCACATCAAAGCTCAGGACGTAAATGTGGAATCAGAAACTTTTAAGAAGCTGGGAACAAACTCTGATCCCACCTGTTACTTCCTTACTTCCTCCACATTGTTTACCTGCTCACTTCTTTAAAAGTTGTCCATGTATAATCAGATGTTAGCGTGATCTAAGATGACGAACCATTAAATAAAGTATTTCTGTTCAGCCGGCGTGTCCTCGGTTCATCCTTCGAAAGCTTGTCAGGAATGGTCCAGTAGCTTTTACAGTGATGCATAATGTAAGTGAGGAGCTCTCTGAGTCCAAGCTGCGGCTCTCCAGGCCTGGAGGCTCCATACAGCTGGATTCAAACATGCGTCCGACCGCCGTCATAAAAAGCACTCATGCATTATGGAGATGGATTGAATGTTTTGGGACATCATGCTTCTGCGGTTTGCGTTTTATGAGCTTTTACCTCGACCAGGCAGAGAGAGGTGGTGTGAGAACGTTGACCTGTGGAGATTTCACAGCACAGAGCAGACAAGCTGATGAAAAGCAGATGGATGGCCGTGTTCTCCTGCTGTGTGACGGAGAACCTCTGCTTCCTGAGGAACCTCTGCTTCCTGAAGAACCTCTGCTTCCTGAGGAACTTCTGCTTCCTGAAGAACCTCTGCTTCCTGAGGAACCTCTGCTTCCTGAGGAACCCCTGCTTCCTGAAGAACCTCTGCTTCCTGAGGAACCCCTGCTTCCTGAAGAACCTCTGCTTCCTGAGGAACCTCTGCTTCCTGAGGAACCCCTGCTTCCTGAAGAACCTCTGCTTCCTGAGGAACCTCTGCTTCCTGAGGAACCCCTGCTTCCTGAAGAACCTCTGCTTCCTGAGGAACCTCTGCTTCCTGAGGAACCCCTGCTTCCTGAAGAACCTCTGCTTCCTGAAGAACCTCTGCTTCCTGAGGAACCTCTGCTTCCTGAGGAACTTCTGCTTCCTGAAGAACCTCTGCTTCCTGAGGAATCTCTGCTTCCTGAAGAACCTCTGCTTCCTGAGGAACCTCTGCTTCCTGAAGAACCTCTGCTTCCTGAGGAACCTCTGCTTCCTGAAGAACCTCTGCTTCCTGAGGAACCTCTGCTTCCTGAAGAACCTCTGCTTCCTGAAGAACCTCTGCTTCCTGAGGAACCTCTGCTTCCTGAGGAATCTCTGCTTCCTGAAGAACCTCTGCTTCCTGAGGAACCTCTGCTTCCTGAGGAACCCCTGCTTCCTGAAGAACCTCTGCTTCCTGAAGAACCTCTGCTTCCTGAGGAACCTCTGCTTCCTGAGGAACCTCTGCTTCCTGAGGAACCTGTGCTTCCTGAGGAACCCCTGCTTCCTGAAGAACCTCTGCTTCCTGAAGAACCTCTGCTTCCTGAGGAACCTCTGCTTCCTGAAGAACCTCTGCTTCCTGAGGAACCTCTGCTTCCTGAAGAACCTCTGCTTCCTGAGGAACCTCTGCTTCCTGAGGAACCTCTGCTTCCTGAGGAACCCCTGCTTCCTGAAGAACCTCTGCTTCCTGAGGAACCCCTGCTTCCTGAAGAACCTCTGCTTCCTGAAGAACCTCTGCTTCCTGAGGAACCTCTGCTTCCTGAGGAACCTCTGCTTCCTGAAGAACCTCTGCTTCCTGAGGAACCGCTGCTTCCTGAAGAACCTCTGCTTCCTGAGGAACCTCTGCTTCCTGAGGAACCTCTGCTTCCTGAGGAACCTCTGCTTCCTGAAGAACCTCTGCTTCCTGAGGAACCTCTGCTTCCTGAGGAACCTCTGCTTCCTGAGGAACCTCACCTGATCCCTGCAGGACAGACATGTTCTTTTTAATTCTATCCACAACAAACTCTCACAGAGACGTAAACTGGAGTTGACTCTCGTGTCCATATTGAGTCAGCGGCAGATTTTCATCTCGAGACGAAGTGTTGGTGGAGATGATATTTGTGGGAGTGATGAAGAGTCGTGTGAACTCATCAGCCGGTTGAGATCCTTGTTGACTTTCTCCTGGTGTCGTGTTGGAATTTGAGGGGAGAAATCAGGTCGGGCCTCTTTGCAAAATTTAAATCCATGATCCCGAGAAATGTGAGGAAATATTTGTGCTTGATCTCACATATCAAAGAAGAGAGAGAAGAGTTTCTTCATGGCTTCAGTTCATCTCAGTTCAATGTGATGTTTTATCATCATGGCTTCATATTCATATTCAGCCTACAGCAAGTCCACAGAGCTCTCACTCCATCACTCTTCTGTTCCACTTCTCTCGTTTCTTCTTTTCTTCCCTCACCTCCTTCCAGCACCTCTCACTATCTCCCCTTTTTTACATTCATCTCCTCCCTCTCTCTTTCTCTCCCCAGTCGTTTTGTATGTAGGTCGAATAGCTGTTAAATGTAAATGTCCCTCATGCATAGCAGAGCAGGCCTCCTTCAGAAATACAGGGACTGAATGAGAAATGAAATTAAACACCTCCAGCCACTTCAAACATTCACCCAGAGCGTGTGTGTGTGTGTGTGTGTGTGTGTGTGTGTGTGTGTGTGTGTGTGTGTGTGTGTGTGTGTGTGTGTGTCCCGGTGTGACCCTGCGGAGGCTGCATCCTCCCGTGGAGTCGATGTGGATTCGTCGAAGCGGATCAGCAGCCGTAATGAAGGAGTGAGGGGGTGGGCAGGCGGGCGGGGTCACAGCTGCTCAGGTCATGTAGCTCCGCCTCTGCAGAGGTGTCACCGCCTCGACTGGAAAACACAACAAACGAGCAGAGAGATGAACAGGTGATCTCACAACAAACCTTCACCAACGCTGCTGAAGACTTGATTGGCAGCAGGTGTCGATCGTCACGACAACAGGAAGTTCCCACGCTGTTGAATGATCGTGTTTCCACTCGGGGTCGGATTCATCGGAAAGTTCACGTGAACACCATCTTCAGTTACTGACGTCATCACTTATAAACAAGTTCAGATCCTTTTACAATCAGCTTCAATTAGAAGCTTTTAATGTGAACTGGTCAAATGTTACATGATCCAGTCCAGGTGTTTGTATGATTCACATGTAGACATGTATAACCTTATTTATATGCTTCTTTGTTATCATGCAAACATTAGAAAAAGGTGTCAAATTCATCTACGTAGATAAATACAACTCGTGTTGTATTCCATGTTTGTTCCACATTCCGACTTCAGAGCACGAGAACAAATCGAAGTCTGATTAACGACAACACATTTGGGAACTCTGGGATATCGGAGCTTCTGAGCACAACTTGAACACACAGCTAGTCCGAGGCTAGCTTGTTAGCATGGACGTAGCCGGCCACCAGGGGGCGATTGAGACGTTTGGCTTCACTGTCATGTCGTCCATCTTTATTTAGTCTCCAACACAAACAGGTTAAAAATCGTAGAAATGACCTGACGTGCTTTTCTGAGGAGCTAAAACTTTGTGATAAGATGACATCAAAACTCCAGATCAGAAATCAGTGGATTCTATATGAAAAACTGATCAATAACTCTGTATAAAATGTTGTGATTTATCCCTGAATTATCCTCTCGTTCTCACACTTGATGTTTGAAAATGTGATTTTTATGATGAGGAATGAATCTCGCACTGCGGCTCAAGTGACTCCCATCAGATCCTTCCTCCACGAGTCCAGATCTGATGGTTCAGTGTGAACAGAAGAAACCACTTCACTCTGAAAGGCTCCGAGGAGACGTCACATCATGGAGGACGTGACTGTGTGTGTGAGTCCGCAGAGAGGAGCCGTGTCGGGGGGGGGGTCTCTCCTCTGAATCTCAATGAGCCGTTCTCCATGAGGAGACCTGAGGTGACCCGGGTTCAGGCTCCAGGTCATAGCCAGGGCCGGCGACTCGTCCACAGGACACACGACCAGCGAGCAGGTTGGTCCTTTGAAACAAAGATTGAGAAACAAACCAGAACTCACAACTTGTTCTTTATCCAAGAGCTAGAGTAAAGGTCAAGAGGTCACCGAAATCACAGAGAGTCATCCTCTTAGGACCACGAATATCAAGATGTCTCACTCTCGACCAAAACAGAAGAACCAACTCACTTTAATCATCGTCTCCTCCAATCCTATCTGCCATGAAAAAAGTTTAGGGAATCTCGAACGTGTGGCGTGTGATCCGCTGTGGCCCCCCCTCACGGGAGCAGCTGAACAACAACAACAACAACAACAACAACAACAACTGTAGGAGATGAAATACGACTGCTAATTTGGTCTAAGTGTGTATTTCCTGTGAGAGCAGCAGATTCAGACTCCTCACAGCCTCTCAGCCGAGGTGCTGCTCACCCTGCGAACTCCTCTCTAATTAAACCCTGGTGATTCTTTAAAGGTCGTGTGAGGACGAGTGTGAGATCTCACCTCCTCCTCAGCGAGTCCCCGGCTGATCTCCGTGAAGCTACATTCCACCGGCCGCCTCGTCTGAATGTAAATGTGGAGCTGATTGAGAGTCTGTGGTGGGAGGGGCTGTGTGTGCTGTGAGGAGACAGATGTGTCCTCACAGGGTCACCAGAAGCTTCCTGCTCCACCTGCAGGAGCAGAAGAACCACCGACCTTCACTGACCTTCACTGACCTTCACTCTCCAGCAACACAACCTGCTGGTGACCTTTAAAGATCAAAACATCATGTGGAAGAACTTCTCACAACTAATGAGGATTTTACAATAATGATGTCAAACCTCATCTGAGGTGAAGAGAACAACCAGGTCTGAAACTTCTGTTCTTTGTCTTCAATCAATAACTGCCTGTCTGTCTGTCATCCTCCTGTCTCTCTCTCTCTACCTGTCTGCTATCCTCCTGTCTCTCTCTCTCTACCTGTCTGTATATATCTGTCTCTCTCTCTACCTGTCTGTCTCTCTTCTCAATCAATAACTGCCTGTCTGTCTGTCATCCTCCTGTCTCTCTCTCTCTACCTGTCTGTCTCTCTTCTCAATCAATAACTGCATGTCTGTTATCCTCCTGTCTCTCTCTCTACCTGTCTGTCTCTCTTCTCAATCAATAACTGCATGTCTTTCTGTTATCCTCCTGTCTCTCTCTCTCTACCTGTCTGTCTCTCTTCTCAATCAATAACTGCATGTCTTTCTGTTATCCTCCTGTCTTTCTTTCTCTACCTGTCTGTCTCTCTTCTCAATCAATAACTGCATGTCTTTCTGTTATCCTCCTGTCTCTCTCTCTCTACCTGTCTGTCTCTCTTCTCAATCAATAACTGCATGTCTTTCTGTTATCCTCTTGTCTCTCTCTCTCTACCTGTCTGTCTCTCTTCTCAATCAATAACTGCCTGTCTGTCTGTTATCCTCCTGTCTCTCTCTCTCTATCTGTCTGTCTCTCTTCTCAATCAATAACTGCCTGTCTGTCTGTTATCCTCCTGTCTCTCTCTCTCTACCTGTCTGTCTCTCTTCTCAATCAATAACTGCATGTCTGTTATCCTCCTGTCTCTCTCTCTACCTGTCTGTCTCTCTTCTCAATCAATAACTGCATGTCTTTCTGTTATCCTCCTGTCTCTCTCTCTCTACCTGTCTGTCTCTCTTCTCAATCAATAACTGCATGTCTTTCTGTTATCCTCCTGTCTCTCTCTCTCTACCTGTCTGTCTCTCTTCTCAAGCAATAACTGCATGTCTTTCTGTTATCCTCCTGTCTCTCTCTCTCTACCTGTCTGTCTCTCTTCTCAATCAATAACTGCATGTCTTTCTGTTATCCTCCTGTCTCTCTCTCTCTACCTGTCTGTCTCTCTTCTCAATCAATAACTGCATGTCTTTCTGTTATCCTCCTGTCTCTCTCTCTCTACCTGTCTGTCTCTCTTCTCAATCAATAACTGCATGTCTTTCTGTTATCCTCCTGTCTCTCTCTCTCTACCTGTCTGTCTCTCTTCTCAATCAATTACTGCATGTCTTTCTGTTATCCTCCTGTCTCTCTCTCTCTACCTGTCTGTCTCTCTTCTCAATCAATAACTGCCTGTCTGTCTGTTATCCTCCTGTCTCTCTCTCTCTACCTGTCTGTCTCTCTTCTCAATCAATAACTGCATGTCTGTTATCCTCCTGTCGCTCTCTCTACCTGTCTGTCTCTCTTCTCAATCAATAACTGCATGTCTTTCTGTTATCCTCCTGTCTCTCTCTCTCTACCTGTCTGTCTCTCTTCTCAAGCAATAACTGCATGTCTTTCTGTTATCCTCCTGTCTCTCTCTCTCTACCTGTCTGTCTCTCTTCTCAATCAATAACTGCATGTCTTTCTGTTATCCTCCTGTCTCTCTCTCTCTACCTGTTTGTCTCTCTTCTCAATCAATAACTGCATGTCTGTCTGTTATCCTCCTGTCTCTCTCTCTCTACCTGTCTGTTTCTCTTCTCAATCAATAACTGCATGTCTTTCTGTTATCCTCCTGTCTGTCTCTCTCTACCTGTCTGTCTCTCTACCTGTCTCACTCTCTCTTTCTGTCTGTATATATCTGTCTCACTCTCTCTCTCTCTCTAGCTGTTTGTCTCTCTATCTGTCTCACTCTCTCTATCTGTCTGTATATATCTGTCTCACTCTCTCTCTCTCTACCTGTCTGTCTCTCTACCTGTCTCATTCTCTCAACCTGTCTCTCTCTCTATCTGTCTGTCTCTCTCTATCTGTCTCCCTCTCTCTATCTCTCTCTCTCTCTACCTGTCTGTCTCTCTCTATCTATCTCTCTCTATATGTCTCTCTACCTGTCTCATTCTCTCTACTTGTCTCTCTCTCTCTATCTGTCTGTCTCTCTCTATCTGTCTGTCTCTCTCTATCTGTCTCCCTCTGTCTCTCTCTCTCTCTCTCTCTCTCTCTCTCTCTCTCTCTCTTGTGATGGGAATTTTGTATTTAGACATGTTCAAATGTAACAGATTACATTTATATAGAAAGAAGTTTACTGAAAGATGTATTTCTGTGTTCAAGACTCATAGTCAGAGTTTAGCTCAAGTTAACACTATGCATAATGCTCTTGAAGGGCCTTATAGACGTGGCCTTCTCAGTCTAGTGTGAACAAAAGGTTTCTCAACAGGGGCCAATTAAGTCTTCTGCAGCAGGGAGCTTCAAAGGCTAATAGGTGTGACCTGCAGAGACAGGAGATCTCTGAGAAACTCACAGGGTCTGGAACAAGATGCGTTTAGCATCTTGTTCAAACTTCAAAGAGACCGCCAGAGACCAATGTCTGGTCTTCCTGTAAACGACATGGAGAGAAGCTGATTGGACAAATGTATTTTACTGTGGAGAGGAGGGATCTGATTGTATAAATGGAGTGTACTTTTGAGAGCTCATTGCCATTGCCCTCATATCTGTCACCGTGATGTTTGAGCTCTGTGCCATTGAGGTCAAGTCTGTTGTCGTGACTTGACCTTTGTAAACCGTCCGCAGACGGTTTGAATTAAACATCCAGAATTGATAATTGCTTGTTGTGTCATGATATGTAATAATTTTCCCATTACATTTGGCTGTTGTTGGCAGTGACATCCACGTGAGCGACTCTGGCTCTCGGTGCTGAGGGTAGGTAATTGCGCCGGGGCAGTACGTTTGGAACTAAACCTTTATTATTTCAGTGGGCCTGATGTTCTGAGAATCCGGAGTGCTCACTGAGGTGGGCTAAAGAACCGACTGGGACAGGCAAGCAGTTTCATTCTGGTAAAGTATAATTCTTGTTTTTAGATCTTTTAAGGAAAAAGGTCCAAAGAAATTCACTCATTCAGGGAAGTGAGTTACAGACGTGTATATACTAAGGAGGTCTTAGAGACCGGTATAGGATTCACAATAAGCTTAATAGGTTAAGATTCTTTTCAAAAAAAGATCAAAATGTTAAACAGGGTTTAGCGAAAGAGTTTAATGCTAAATTACTTTAATATTGGGCGCTGCGGCATGCTCATAGTTATTGTAAACAAGCAGAAGAGTAGAATATAAATATATAATAGTATTATTATTTTGAAATGGAGGAAAAGCTGTGACAGAGAGACCTAGGCCAGGTCTGTATCGTCTCAGCATAGCTATCTGTTGAAAAATCTGATAAATTCCCATACATTTTATACCTGCATGTGTCTTGTTTAAGAGAAATGTGAAATTAAGTTTTCTCTAAGGCGATTTGATTCATGCAGAGTTTTAGAATTGTATTAGAGGAATTAAAATTAAAACTTAGTAATTACAAGAGGTGATTACAGTGGCAATATTATAACTGAAGGGGTTTTTCTCATTGTCTCTTAAAAAGTGTTTTGAAGGTGAAAGGTTACTATCAACGTTACACAAATGTTGATGATTTGATACAAGTAACATGCATGATTTGATGAGACTAATCTGAGAATTACAGCTGAAAAAGAAAAAGTGAGGAGTGAGTGAGAGAGGATTTCTTGGAATTCTCAACACTGGAATAAGGTGAGTATAATTTCAATCATATTTGGGATATATGTGTAAGTTTTAAAGGCTTATATCAAAAGAAAAAGAAAAAGATTCAGATCAATCTTAAAACGAATTTGAAAATAGACGTTTTTTAAGAAATAGGAAAATAATTGGCTTTAGAAATTAATTCTGAAACATTAGGGTCTTTTCCATATCAGTAGAACTTAAATTCCCAAAAGATTCGTATTCTACTGAATAAATCAGAGTTTAAATTGATAAACAACCATTACAGAGATGAATTTACCACAGATTTCTTCTCCTACAGTTCAAGATATGGTTCTGAAGTATGGTCATTATAGTGTTACACAGTTTGGCTTGTGGGTAAAAAACTATGATTTTCCAAACACAGGGAACATAACTTTAAATCAGTTGAAGCAACTTAAGATCAAATTGCTCATTGAACAAGAACGAAGCAAAGAAGCAACAAGAGGGAGAGATGTGGAGCTATTTGTGCCAGACTGGAGAGCATTTGAGTGTTGGTTGACTGAAGTCAACATAAGAGACAGTATACAGAAGGAAGTAACCGAAATAATCTCCAGGTATCAGTCTCTCCAAATAGGTTCTGATCTGGATACATTTCCACTGAGAGGGAGATCGTTGCAGACAGAGCAGGCGTCGGCCTCAAACGTCCCAATCGACACTTCCAGAATTCAGCTTTGTTGTGGAGGTGAAGGTGAGCAGGCTTTCAGTTTCCACCATTTTGCATGTGGAAGATGTGCTAATTTTACAGGGACGCTGAAAGCTGCACAGCGAAATGCTTGGAAAAGCCAAGCCCGCGGACGTGGGAGAGAGAGAGGACGTGAAAGAGATGGAACTTGTTTCATATGCGCTGAAGCAGGACACTGGGCAAGAAATTGCCCTGAGAATCCACACAACAGTGTTACTGACCAGCAGTTGAGCTGGGAACAGTAGAAAATGCCATCAAGAGCAGACCATGATGGAGAGAGAGAAGTTCAACAAAACTTCATATAAGTAAGAACACAGCTGCAGACACCATGTGAATTAATGTTACACATAAAGCATATGGTTAACATTATTATAGTTAAATTAGAAATCAATAAAACTAATTGCTAAAAACACACAAATTAAATCTATTTTTAGGTTCAGGAACTAAAAGCACCAGTAAACATGTGTGAATAGTGTGATATTACTTTTAGAATGAATGTTATATAGCTCATAATGATAGAAAAACATATGCAAAGGTTGTAGATAGATCCATTTTTATCATTGGGGTTTAATAATGTGGTTAGAGGCTAAATGCAAGACAAACATTTATCTCTGTTGTCACTTTACTGCTGGGTAAAATTTAGGGGGAAGATAGAATAGTATGCTAAATTTTAAAACAGCAGGGCAGTAGTGGAAGACAGAGTTGAATAACATCTGCATTTATTTAAACGAGAAAGGGGGATCTGACACAAGCGTATCAATGGATGATCCGAGACAAATTTCTCACCTCTAAATTAACATCCTCTTGCAAAGAGCAAGGGGAGAGATCAAATTAGAGCACAAATGGTATTTACTTAGATTTATCTAAACACTTGGTAAGACAAATTTAGTTTAAAAGGTTTAAAGTTAATCGCAAACGATTTTCTTTCATGCTAAATCACATTGGGGTTTCTGAACACATTTCTGCATGAAAATGTATTTCTTTGATGTAATTGATTGACATTTTTAGTTTGTAGTAAACATTATTGATTTTTCTGAGTTGATAACAGGTACTATCATGTTTGTGAAACGGACACATATATGATTTTGGTCTGATCAGAAGAGCAGACGCAATAGAAAAGAATATCTGAAATCTTCTTGTGGAATATGAGTAATCTTTTGTTTAAACAGAAAAACTTTTTCCTTTAGGGGAAAAGCAACAGATGCAAAGTTTCAAGCAAGTCTCAGAGCAATGGCAGCTTCTGAGAGAACAGAGTAATGTGATATGTGTGATACTTTGAAATAAGACTCTACTAGTGTCATATGCTGTAACAATGATATTTGCTTGAGAAAATAACATTCACTTTTCAACAGCTAGGAGGTTCAGCTATGATACAGTATTGTTTTGGATGATAGACATTACTATTTACAAATAGAAAGTTTTTAACTAGGAAACTCTTAACTTTATCAGTAGAGCAGATTTAAATGGTTAACAGCTGAATATTGTGAAACTGAAGTGTTTGATGACAGGTTTTCAGCATCACAGTGTGATAACGAATGACAGAGGGGTTTTACGACTCTGTTTGAAACAAAGGAAAACCGTCCCCATCATTACATGCATGGACCAAAGAGATGCAAATATGCTAGTGGCGAGAGTGTCAAGATTTACACTGATAGCTTGTTTGCATGGGGGTTCTGCATGTGATTTGGGCTGAAGAAGAAATTCATGAGATTGACTTCACACCATTGTCTTGCCTTGACTGTGTTACTGGTTGCAAACAGTATGCAGTCTGTAGAGGACATGGAAGGCATTTGAATGATTCTTAACACTGACATTTAATGTGGGTTACAGGAGCGGTTAGCAAGACTACATCGAACTAAATTTTTTTTTAGAATGCAGATTTGGGTTTATTAGTTTAGGAATTAAGTAGTCTTGATAGACTGTGTTTTGTTTGGTGGTCGATGGACTTTTTGATGTGGGATATGGATGATTTTGTTCAAACTGTGTATGTTTTCTCATTAGGTTGGATTGACACATGACTGGAGTCAGTGTGTCAAGAGAGAGGAGTAACATATGCTGGATATAGATGAATTGGGTTATTGGGTGTACACAAGAAACACTCTAAATAATATTCAATAAAACTTTTTTAACAGAGTTATGTAATTTGAGTTACAAATAAAATAAGGACATCCAGATTCTACAAGATTGACATCCACCTCAAAACAAACGGTTTAATCATTTATAGAGAGGTTTAATAAAGATTAAGTTAAATAAAGTAGGTTAGGGAAATAAATAAATACTGTTTTGTTTTATGACATGATTTCTATGCAAGCAGAAGTGTTTCCCAAACATCTAAACAGGATTCTCCAGCGGTGAAACAGATACTGTTCGGAGAACTCATTCCATGATGGAAGATTTCAAAAGGATGTCCGCTGACAAGGGTAACATATTCATAAGTATAGCTTTATGGATACTGGTGAGTATGAGTATCAACACAAGGCAACATCATGCCACATCCCGCCAGGGATGGGACAGTGGAGAGAGAAGGAAGTAAAAAACAAACATAACAAACACATTGAAAAACACATTGAAAAACAAACTGGTAGATATTTTTTTAAACTGTTTCCTGTACTCTTTAAAATCCACAGGCAGACGAGGAGATTCTATCTAAATCCATGGAGAGAGGACTGCGTGACCTGAAACCAGGAGACTGGATTGTGCTTAAGGACGTGTCGATGGAACGAGTGCAAGCCAAATGCCTCTCAACACAGATGACAGGAAGGTCGCAGAGGTCAACCTGGAGATGAGGGCCAACGCAGGAGGATTTCCAGAGCCAGGGGTGGATCTACAGGACGGGAAGTGCTTTGTGCCAGTGTGTGAGCTTCAGTCTGAAATTTTTAGGTGTTGCAAGGAGAGTCAACACATTTGAAGAGCTACACGCTGAACACAACCGCACCAACAGGAGATCAGCAACACATGATTATACGACTGAGAAGCATTCAAGGGAAAAGAGATGGTTTCCCTGCTCACGAATGCTTGGCAGGAACAACATCAAATTTCTGATCATCAAAGTCAGAGCATACAAGATGTCTCTGAAACAAGATGTTCTTCAACAAGGAGGTGTTCGACACACGATCAGGACGAAGTGTGGCACCAATACAGTGAACATTTTGATAATATGATGATCATCATGTTAATAATTGTAAAATATGTTATTGAAGTTTGTAGAAACTGATCATTTTCAATTGTGTAACTCTGTTGTATTGTTTTTGCACTAAGACTAGTGTTACTTCTTTAATTCACATATCCTGGAAAATTCCCAATCTAAATGATGAGATGTTATAAAGATGTTGATCCCAGATTGATAAAAAGGGAGGAATTGTGATGGGAATTTTGTATTTAGACATGTTCAAATGTAACAGATTACATTTATATAGAAAGAAGTTTACTGAAAGATGTATTTCTGTGTTCAAGACTCATAGTCAGAGTTTAGCTCAAGTTAACACTATGCATAATGCTCTTGAAGGGCCTTATAGACGTGGCCTTCTCAGTCTAGTGTGAACAAAAGGTTTCTCAACAGGGGCCAATTAAGTCTTCTGCAGCAGGGAGCTTCAAAGGCTAATAGGTGTGACCTGCAGAGACAGGAGATCTCTGAGAAACTCACAGGGTCTGGAACAAGATGCGTTTAGCATCTTGTTCAAACTTCAAAGAGACCGCCAGAGACCAATGTCTGGTCTTCCTGTAAACGACATGGAGAGAAGCTGATTGGACAAATGTATTTTACTGTGGAGAGGAGGGATCTGATTGTATAAATGGAGTGTACTTTTGAGAGCTCATTGCCATTGCCCTCATATCTGTCACCGTGATGTTTGAGCTCTGTGCCATTGAGGTCAAGTCTGTTGTCGTGACTTGACCTTTGTAAACCGTCCGCAGACGGTTTGAATTAAACATCCAGAATTGATAATTGCTTGTTGTGTCATGATATGTAATAATTTTCCCATTACACTCTCTCTCTCTCTCTCTCTCTCTCTCTCTCTCTCTACCTGTCTGTCTCTCTCTATCTGTCTCACTCTCTCTATCTGTCTGTATATATCTGTCTCACTCTCTCTCTCTCTACCTGTCTCCCTCTCTCTCTCTCTCTCTCTCTCTCTCTCTCTCTCTCTCTCTCTCTCTCTCTCTCTCTCTCTACCTGTCTCATTCTCTCAACCTGTCTCTCTCTCTCTATCTGTCTGTCTCTATCTGTCTCCCTCCCTCTCTATATCTCTCTCTCTCTCTACCTGTCTGTCTCTCTCTATCTATCTCTCTATCTCTCTCTCTCTGTCTCTCTACCTGTCTCATTCTCTCTACCTGTCTCTATCTCTCTACCTGTCTGTCTCTCTCTATCTGTCTGTCTCTCTCTATCTCTCTCTCTCTCTACCTGTCTCATTCTCTCTACCTGTCTCTCTCTCTCTCTCTCTCTCTATCTGTCTGTTTCTCTCTATCTGTCTCCCTCTCTCTATCTCTCTCTCTCTCTCTACCTGTCTGTCTCTCTCTATCTATCTCTCTATCTCTCTCTATCTGTCTCTCTACCTGTCTCATTCTCTCTACCTGTCTCTCTCTTTCTATCTGTCTGTCTCTCTCTATCTGTCTGTCTCTCTCTATCTGTCTCTCTCTCTCTCTACCTGTCTCACTCTCTCTATCTATCTCTCTATCTCTACCTGTCTCTCTCTCTCTATCTGTCTGTCTCTCTCTATCTGTCTCCCTCTCTCTATCTATCTCTCTCTCTACCTGTCTCATTCTCTCTACCTGTCAGTCTCTCTCTATCTGTCTCTATCTCTATCTGTCTGTCTCTCTCTATCTGTCTCACTCTCTCCATCTATCTCTCTCTATGTCTGTCTCTCTAACTGTCTCCCTCTCTCTACCTGTCTCTCTCTCTCTCTATCTGTCCCACTCTCTCTATCTATCTCACCTCTCTATCTGAGTGTCTCTTTCTATCTATCTCTCTATCTCTCTCTATCTGTCTCTCTATCTGTATCTCTCTCTCTATCTGTCTCCCTCTCTCTATCTCTCTCTCTCTATCTCTACCTGTCTGTCTCTCTCTATATATCTCTCTATCTCTCTCTATCTGTCTCTGTACCTGTCTCATTCTCTCTACCTGTCTCTCTCTTTCTATCTGTCTGTCTCTCTCTATCTGTCTGTCTCTCTCTATCTGTTTCCCTCTGTCTCTCTCTGTCTCTCTACCTGTCTGTCTCTCTCTATCTGTCTCTCTACCTGTCTCATTCTCTCTACCTGTCTCTATCTCTCTACCTGTCTGTCTCTCTCTATCTGTCTGTCTCTCTCTATCTCTCTCTCTCTCTCTACCTGTCTCATTCTCTCTACCTGTCTCTCTCTCTCTCTCTATCTGTCTGTTTCTCTCTATCTGTCTCCCTCTCTCTATCTCTCTCTCTCTCTACCTGTCTGTCTCTCTCTATCTATCTGTCTCTGTACCTGTCTCATTCTCTCTACCTGTCTCTATCTCTCTACCTGTCTGTCTCTCTCTATCTGTCTGTCTCTCTCTATCTCTCTCTCTCTCTCTACCTGTCTCATTCTCTCTACCTGTCTCTCTCTCTCTCTCTATCTGTCTGTTTCTCTCTATCTGTCTCCCTCTCTCTATCTCTCTCTCTCTCTACCTGTCTGTCTCTCTCTATCTATCTCTCTATCTGTCTCTGTACCTGTCTCATTCTCTCTACCTGTCTCTCTCTTTCTATCTGTCTGTCTCTCTCTATCTGTCTCCCTCTGTCTCTCTCTCTCTCTCTACCTGTCTGTCTCTCTCTATCTGTCTCCCTCTCTCTATCTATCTCTCTATCTCTCTCTATCTGTCTCTCTACCTGTCTCATTATCTCTACCTCTCTCTCTCTCTCTCTCTACCTGTCTCTCTCTCTCTATCTGTCTGTCTCTCTCTATCTGTCTCACTCTCTCCATCTATCTCTCTCTCTCTCTCTCTATCTGTCTCAGTCTCTCTATCTATCTCTCTCTATCTGTCTCTCTACCTGTCTCATTCTCTCTACCTCTCTCTCTCTCTCTCTACCTGTCTCTCTCTCTCTATCTGTCTGTCTCTCTCTATCTGTCTCCCTCTCTCTATCTATCTCTCTCTCTACCTGTCTCATTCTCTCTACCTGTCAGTCTCTCTCTATCTATCTCTCTATCTCTCTCTATCTGTCTCTATCTCTATCTGTCTGTCTCTCTCTATCTGTCTCACTCTCTCCATCTATCTCTCTCTCTATGTCTGTCTCTCTAACTGTCTCCCTCTCTCTACCTGTCTCTCTCTCTCTCTATCTGTCCCACTCTCTCTATCTATCTCACCTCTCTATCTGAGTGTCTCTCTCTATCTGTCTCTCTCTCTCTCTATCTGTATCTCTCTCTCTATCTGTCCCACTCTCTCTACCTGTCTCACTCTCTCTCTCTACCTGTCCCACTCTCTCTCTACCTGTCTCACTCTCTCTCTCTATCTATCTCTGTTTTTCCCTGGCAGCTGGTGAAAGGAGAACTCAGGCAGCAGCTGAAGGTTTTCATGTAGACTTGATGCATCAGGAGACCAGGAGGTGAAACAACACACAAACACTAACAGAGCAACATGAGCAACTGCCCCCCCCCCCCCCCCCCCCGTCTGAAGACGTCTCCCACAGCCTCCCAGTATGTCTCCCTCACCCTGCCTCACCCATCCCAGCAGCACATGAAGGTCCCTCTCTCTGTATCATGGAGCTGTTTGCATCCTATTGGACAGTTCAGTGTAAAGTGTGTGTTCATGAATCACATTGTGTCCTCACGTCTGGTGAGACACACAAAGAGTCGGTGTCTCTGTCTGGAGACCTGAACGTCCCTGAGTGAAGACACAATGTCCTGTTGCTCCTTTATCTATAATAATAATACTAATAATATATTCTATTTATAGAGCGCTTTTAATGATACTCAAAGACACTTTACAACATTAAAAGTTTGGCATAAAACGTAGCACAGTATAAACATAGAGCACAGATCATACATTCACATTAAAAGCAATTCTCAAAAGCAGAGTTTTGAACATGGTGATGTTCCAGAGGGGGGGGGGCGGTCTCCCCCGGTCCGGTGCTTGGTTCTGATTGGACGGCTGGAGTCTGGTGATGGACCCAGTAATGAATCTGAACTGTCCCTGGAGACATATTGTTATATTCTGCTCAACAGATTGAATATGACACTTGTTTTTAAAACAGATCCTAAAGTTTCACATTGTTCTTGAGGACAGAGACTTGGACCCGATGTGGATCTGATGGAGACCTTCAGCTCGGGAGGACGACTCCATCTGAACCTTTCAGAGTCGGCTTCAAACCTTCCTCCACGATGAAGCTTCTAGTTGGAGCCGGTCCAGGTTCTTAGACCTGAACCTGGTTCTGCTGCTGCAGGTCCAGGTTCCTCTTAGACCTGAACCTGGTTCTGCTGCTGCAGGTCCAGGTTCCTCTGAGACCTGAACCTGGTTCTGCTGCTGCAGATCCAGGTTCCTCTTAGACCTGAACCTGGTTCTGCTGCTGCAGGTCCAGGTTCCTCTTAGACCTGAACCTGGTTCTGCTGCTGCAGGTCCAGGTTCCTCTTAGACCTGAACCTGGTTCTGCTGCTGCAGGTCCAGGTTCCTCTGAGACCTGAACCTGGTTCTGCTGCTGCAGGTCCAGGTTCCTCTGAGACCTGAACCTGGTTCTGCTGCTGCAGGTCCAGAAGGTCGGGTCACATGACACACGGAGCTATGGAGGGAAACCAGAATCATTCACAAAGGTTCTTGTCAGATCGTGAGCAGCTGAGGTGAAACTGTTTCTTCAAGAAAGAAAAGGAAGAAATAATATTTATTCATATATATATATATGTACATATATATATGTGTACATATATATATATATGTACATATATATATGTATACAGGAGTTATTGCAGCTGATGTGAAAGATGAGGGAACAAGATCAGACGGAGGACAGTAGGAGGCTCTATAATCTTTCTCCTCCTTTCTCTTCTTCTCTCATCTTTCTCCTCTTCTCTCCTCCTTTTGTCTTTCTCCTCCTCTCTTCTTCTCTAGTCTTTCTCCTCCTCTTTCCTCCTCTCATTTTTTCCTCTCTTTCTCTCTTCTTCCTCCTCCTCTTTCTTCCTCTCATCTTTCTCCTCTTCTCTTCTGTCCTTTCTCCTCCTGTCCTCTCTTCTCTTCTCTCCCTTTTTCCTGCTCCTCTTTTCTTCCATCATTCAAACGTGTCTGTTCTGTCTTCACCTCGTTACGAACGAATGATTCAGATAAAGAAAGACAAAGATTTGCCCTACTCCCCATTCTCCTTCTCTTCGCCTCCTTCCGCTCACTCTCTTTGTCTATCTCCTTCTTTAAATCTTTTCTTTCACTCCTCATGGAGGAGGAAGAGAGGAGATAATAAAAACGAGTGCAGCTCCTCCGTCTCTTTCCTGCAAGTCTCCTAAATCAAACTCCACCTGCAGCCAGAGGAAACACTTTATTACCTCAGAGAGAGGGAGGAGAGGAGGAGGAGGAGGAGGAGGAGGAGGAAGAAGAACAGAGTTTCTATCTTCAGTCACTGGATGAAAGTGAAACATGGGAGAACATGGTTCTCCTCACTACACCTTCATATAAAACTTCATTTCTCCTCCTCTCATCTTTAAGGAGGTGCAGTAACCACTGGTTCTCCTCACTACATATAAAACTTCATTTCTCCTCCTCTCATCTTTAAGGAGGTGCAGTAACCACTGGTTCTCCTCACTACACCTTCACACGTCATGAAGAGCTGCGGTCTGTCCCTCCCTCCAGAGACCCACTAGAGAGTAGTGGGTCTCCTCCCGACCAGCAGGAGGCGCTCAGGAGGAGCTGTCTGTCCATCTCTGTGTCCGTCGTCCTATCAGTGAGGTTCTCATCAGGAACTCTGTTTGAACGGGAAACACCCGGCCGAGCAGGAGCGGGTTCAGCAAAGTGTGAAGAGTAATTACGACATGAAGAGAAACCTCTGACGCTTCAAACGAGCCGCTCCCACAGAAGCTCCCGGCGGGTCTGAACGCAGCATTCTCTGTGTGCTTCTTTGAACCTCTTCACCCTGAGCTCCTTGAGGGCCTTGTACATTAGTGTGATGTGGAAGCGCGGGGATGTTGGGGGGGAAACGTCCGTACTCGATGAGCGGGGGGGGGGGGGGGGGGGGCAGGCAGGAAAACAACATCTCCCCTGTAAGCTGTCCTACATAGAGTCCTGATGAACTTCACTTGAACTCCTGCTGTTGTGTCTGTTCTGAGGGACGGACGCTGAGGACACTTGATGTGGATCGAGCTTTAATCTGGTTTCATCTCCAGATGCACACAGTCGTTCCCACTGGGGGGGGGGGGGCACGTCCTCCGATCTCCACTGGAAACTCAGAGATGGACTTTGATACGTCGATATGAAGAACGCAGCAGGTCTGGAGTGAAGGCATCGCCCCCTGGTGGCTGACTCCAGTACAGGTCATAAGCCCTGCCTCCTCCATGTTAGTAGATGGGAACCTCACCACCGTGCAGAGGGGGGGGGGCAGACCTGGTGACTCTCTTCTGTTTTGGATGTTAAAGAACAGAAAAGCACATTCAGTGATTTGTGAATCCCGTTTGACTCGTAGCGTTCTGGAGTTCTAATGTTAGATCTGTAATTGTGCTTGTGTTGTTACAGGGACTCACCTGTGTAGAATGAGTCGCTATGACAACATGGACATACATCTACCGATCTAACAGGCATATCAGCGAAGGGATTGGAGGGCAGTGTGATAGTCCATCCATCCCCATGCACTCCGAGCAGGAGAGCTCTTCACAGGATGAATGGAATCACCCGTATGGATGAACAGAGGAAATATGGCAAATAGGAAAACATAAATATACTATTCATTTTAGGCTCATCAGCTGCTCCACATGAACCTGGAAACTCCAGATGTGTTTTGTGTATTTGTCATGACAACAAGATGGCAGCGTTCCTACCTGAGATATTTTAGCTACATTTTGTGTGTGAGTGTGTTTGTGCGTAAACTATAATAACACACTTCATGAGATGTTTGTGTTCTTTAAGTTTCTCGTGCGTCACGTGTTAGAAACCTCATCACGTCCACTCGCTCTCTGGGAAGCTTCCACACATCGTCCTGCTGGTTCCTCTCATGGACTCTGACATGTTACACATGTTACCAGGAGGCTGCAGGAGAAGATCCAGAACATCCAGAGACACTGACTCAGATGTTTGTTCTCACATAGAGAACCTGCAGAACATGTGAGGAACATGTTTGAAAGCAGCTTCAGTAACAATAGAAACAATAAACTGTTTCTTGCTTGTTCTTCCTGTGACAGATGAAGGTTTTATCTGTGGGAAACCTTCGCTCTCTTCCTGTTGAAGCCCCGAGTTGTTTGTCACCGTCGTCTGGATCTTATTTCTCATCTTCATGCTCGAGGGTCCGAGGGTCCGAGCTGAGATTTATACGTCAGGGGTTTGTTGGTCTCGAGGGGAAGCTGCAGATCTGGATTCAGACCATCGAGACAAAGAGAAGCTCGGTGACATCCTCATACATAAATAAAAGCCAAAAGGCCTCTGCTGGACGTCCCAGAGCTCAGGACCACATCGTTCAACTTGACAACAATGGGATAAAGTATGGTGGCCCCCGGGGGCCACAACTCAGGGAGACGCAGCCCCTGCTTCCTGTTCAGGCTTCAAAGCAGAGCGAGGTCACAGCGACCGAGAAGGTTTCAAAACCAGAAATCAAGAGTTTCTGTCCAAGCTGTTTCAGAGCGACTCCACCCCCCCCCCCCCCGACCCATTCCCATGATGCAGCAGGAGTGTCTGAAAGTGTTTTCATTACACATGTGATCTGTTCAGTTTGGTTTGATGTCTGCCTTTGATGTATCTGCGTCCTGATGTCATCACGTCTCTGAGCTCTGATTGGTTTGGAGACTCCTGGTCAGACTGATGCTTGACTTCAGAACCAGGTCGACTCCATGTGATGCACGCTGGTCCTACCGCAATGCATGATGGGTACCTTCTCTGCAAAACATCAGGGCTCTGTCTGTGTTTGTGTGCAGCCTCTTATGTATTTTCAGGTGAGTGCTGCCACCTGGTGGATTAGCAGACAAACTGAAGTCAGACTATGGTGTTAATGGTTTATATCTCAAAATTGTTTTGTATCTGTGTTCTGTTTATTGAATTATGAATTGGTCATAAAGCTTTTTGCTAAAACAAGTCTAACTGAGGCTTGAGTGAAAAACCCGATAACATCAAATACAACTTGAGCCGGTGAAATAATTAGTGACTTTATTAAGAGTTTGATATAAAGGACGTTTCAGGCACTTTAACGAGACAAACTGACATTTTCCTTTGTTCGTTAATAACAAAGATTTGAATTTCATCGAGTCGACAGAGAATAACAACAAGTTTCCTCTGGATGGTTTCAACTTTGTCTGAAAACAAACCTGCAGCTGAATTCAAACCTTCTTGGTCGTTAGAAATCTTCCAGTGAAAGATAAGGAAATCTACCACCATGTTGCTAGCATGCTAACATTAGCACTGTGCACAGTCCATGGTTGTGAAACTGAAAACTAGATCAACTGGATCAACAGGCTCATCAGCTGCTGCCGTAGATCAGCGGGTCAGGGTGAGCCCCCCCCCGACCCCTCAGAGTTTGGCCTTGGCCTGGAAGAAGCTCATGATGGCGTTGACGCACTCCTCTGACATCCAGCGCTCCCTCAGACACGCCACCTCAGCGTCGTTCACCGCGTGGAGACGCTCCTTCTCCATCGAGCGAATCAGCTGCTTCGAAAAAGCCAAAGACTGACCGGAGAGAGGGGGGGGGTTAAGTTTATACTTAAGATCAAACTGATCGACAGATGATTTAAATGATCATTAACATCAGTGTGTGTGTGTGTGTGTGTGTGTGTGTGTGTGTGTGTGTGTGTGTGTGTGTGTGTGTGTGTGTGTGTGTGTGTGTGTCTGTGTGTGTCTGTGTGTGTCTGTGTGTGTCTGTGTGTGTGTCTGTGTGTGTGTCTGTGTGTGTGTGTGTGTGTGTGTGTGTGTGTGTGTGTGTGTGTGTGTGTGTGTCTGTGTGTGTGTGTGTGTGTACCTGGGGCGGCAGCTTGGCGTAGTTCTTCAGTCTGCTCCACACCTCCGAGTGGAAGCTGCTGTCGGGAAAAACCTCCGTCACAAGACCGAGCTCACAAGCCTGAGACGAGCTCAGCTTCTTATTGAACAGCAACATCTCACTGGCCTGAGACAGAGAGAGAGAGAGAGAGACATCAGAGGGAGAGAGAGAGAGAGAGAGAGAGACATCAGAGAGAGAGAGAGACATAAGAGGGAGAGAGACAGAGAGAGAGAGAGAGAGAGAGACAGAGAGAGAGAGAGACATAAGAGGGAGAGAGACAGAGAGAGAGACAGAAAGAGAGACAGAGAGAGACAGAGACATAAGAGGGAGAGAGACAGAGAGAGAGACAGAGAGAGACAGAGAGAGAGACAGAGAGAGAGACAGAGAGAGAGAGAGAGAGAGACAGAGAGAGAGACAGAGAGAGAGACAGAGAGAGAGAGACACCAGAGAGAGAGAGAGACATCAGAGGGAGAGAGAGAGACATAAGAGGGAGAGAGACAGAGAGAGAGAGACATAAGAGGGAGAGAGACAGAGACAGAGAGAGAAACAGAGAGAGAGAGAGAGAGACAGAGAGAGAAAGACAGAGAGAGACAGAGAGAGAGACATAAGAGGGAGAGAGACAGAGACAAAGACAGAGACAGAGAAAGACAGAGAGAGACAGAGACAGAGAGAGAGAGAGATAGAGACAGAGAGAGAGACAGAGAGAGAGAGAGACAGAGAGAGAGACAGAGAGAGAGAGAGACAGAGACAGAGACAGAGAGAGACAGAGACAGAGAGAGACAGAGAGAGAGTCACAGCTTCAACTGTCAGAATCAGCTCCAGCAAGTTGAAGAGTGAAGCTGAACTGTTGATCAGTTAAAAAGACTCAGATCAGCAGGTGTGTGTGTGTGTGTGTGTGTGTGTGTGTGTGTGTACCTTGCCAGAGCCCATCATTTTAGGGAAGGTGTAGGAGGAGCAGCCTTCAGCGCTCTGTCCCAGCTGACTGAACGGAGTGTGGAAGGTCGCCTGAGACGGAGAAAGATGCAGATTATCACACATCTGCTGTGTGTGTATGTGTGTGTGTGTGTGTGTGTGTGTGTGTGTGTGTGTGTACCCTCTCTGTAGCATACACCAGGTCGAACAGGCCCAACACAGTGACTGACACTCCGACAGCCGGTCCGTTCACCGCAGCGACCAGCGGCTTCGGGAAGTCGATGTAGGCCCTCACGTACTTCCTGTCCAGAAGAAAGAAAAGTCAGAATCACAGGAAGTGTGAGGTGATCTCTGATCAGCTGTTAATCAATGAGTGGTCACCTGAGCATCTCCGCCCCCTGTGCAGCCATCTCCTCCAGCCCTCCCCCCCGCGGCGTGAAGTTGTTCAGGTCATTTCCGCTGCAGTAAAAGTCTCCAGCTCCTAAAGTGAAGAGAGAATCAGGAACATTCAGACCAGAGGTGGCGCTAAAGCACACGTCTCTATTATAACCACTGTTATAGTTACAGGTTCGGTTTGAAGGATTTAGGGACACGAGTACGCCACCTGAAGATACCCTAGTGGTGAGGTTACATATTACATGCGTGTGTACCAGTGAAAACAGTCAGGACTGAATCGTCTCTCGCCGCCTGATCCAGAGCCGCAATAATCTCGTTGTACATCTGAAAGACACGAGACGTTTCCTTGTTAACATGAATCATAACCACGACTGTTTCATGTGTGCTGGCTTCAGGTGCAGTGTATGGTCCAATGATGTCACTGATCATGTGACATGATGATCAGTTTCATAGAAACACACACACACACACACACTCGTACAGAAGTACACACACCTCATTGGTGATGGCGTTTTTCTTTGCGGGTCGGTTCAGTCTGATGAAGGTGATGTTGTCCTCCGTGGTCACCAGCAGCGTGTTGTACGTCGACCCGCTCCCAGCAGCCTTTGCTGCTTCCTGTGCGCTGCTCGGATTTTCTTCCCCCACCAGGGAACCAATCAGGTCGCAGTACTGCTGCCTGGCTTCACCCTGAAAGACAAACATTTGCACTACTGTTATTTTACTGTTACTAAAACTAACCGATCTCGACAGAGTAAGTTAGCTGACCAATCAGAGAAGACTTAATAACAAGAGTTAGAGACAGAGGCTGAAAAGAGGAGTTGCAGCGATGGACAGTCTGAGGAAAGAGAAGAACATTAGAACAGATGAGTTCTTATCAGACTGTGGAGCCGTACCTGTGAGATGGAACCCAGAGACGTCCAAGCTTCCCACTTAGCCTTGTTGACAAAGTCCAACATTCCTGGACTGGATGTGTTGCAGGCGCCCTGAGTGGCCTGCAGGGGACGCTGAGTGTCAGTTAGTGAATCCAGAACACGTGACCATACAGAGGTTTTCTCCTCCCTACCTTTACTACCTGTGTCTTTTAAATATTCTTCTTCTCATTCTGAGGCTCTGCTGGAGATCCTCGGGTTAAACTCTGTTCCAAAGGTGAGTGTGAGTCTGTGGTTGGAGCCAGACTTTAAAAACATCTAATAATCCATCCGGCTGCTTTTACTTTTTCATTTTGCCCTATTGTCTGTTTACGATGTTTTTTGTTATTTGACGTTTTATATTTTTTAATAGTCTTTTAGATTTAGTGCTGCACTTCCCTCTGTCATCGCTCTCTGTTGCTGAGTGAGTCCATTTTATTTGATATTCACTTGGGATCGCTGTGGTTAGTTATATGATTATGAAAATCAGGATCTATTGATCTGATCGATTGACTGATTGAAGCTAATGTCATTTTTCTTTCAGTTGTTCAGCAGCTAATTTTTTTTTTAAATCAGCCACATTTACTAATAAAGACATAATCAATAATGAAAAAAGGATCTCAAGCTTGTTCACTAATAATTCTCCTGTTTATTTTGTTGTAAATCTTTAAAAATCTACAGGAACATTTTTGTTTATAGATAAGTACATAAAGACTGAATCAGTGATAAACAGAAAACATCTTGACAGTGTTCAGCTTCATATCTGCGGAGTTTAAAGACGTGTGGCGCTGGAATCTTCCTGACCTGTGACTTCAGCGTCACTTCCTGTCACATGATGAACCGTGGGAATATTTGAATCAGCTGGAATTAAACGTGTTGTGAACATGTGACACGTGGAGTGACCACGGCTCACCTGCTTGAACAAAGCGTAGATTTTCAGTTTGGCTTTGTTTCCTGGATCTTTCTGCAGCGACGACAGTTTGTTCTTCGCCTGCTCAAACTGCTCCACACTCGCACCTGCATCACACACACACACACAAATAGAACATGTGACGCACACACACACAGACAATAATTAGTAGTGGATTTTTATTATTGATCTGTGATGTTGTTCCATGAAACTTTTCTGAAGTGACGTCTTCCATCTCGATGGAGTTGTAAAAGAGTGAGAATCAGAAAGTCGGACACTGACCCATCGACCGAGACGCTGTGGTGTGAAGCTTCAGACTCGGAGCGACCGACAATCTGAACAAACTGAAACACATTCGTAAAATACACAAATCTGCTTTATTTCTACACATTAAAACAACCGGAAACAAATCATAAACACAACTCAAATAACAGATAAAAGATTTATCTACATACAGAAAAAAAGATAGAAAACAGAGAAAAGGACCTTCACAGGAAAATACATCCACTGATCACATGTAAACAAAATAAAGATTGAATCCATTATCAGTTTAAAGAGAAGGTTCAGTTTCTTGATCAGTATTTATTTGATTTTATATTTTTTAACTATTATTAAAAACTTTTATTTTTTTAAGCAGCAGATGTTCACAGTCATCTGAGAGGTAGGAACATTTAGATTACATTAATATTCTATTAATCTATCAGTGTTTCCCCTACCATTCTATTAGGGGGGCGCTGCGCCCCCCCAACGGCACCTCCCGCCCCCCCCTGGAAGGTCAAGTTAATTATTTATTTTATTTTGTATTTTTTAATATGGCGCTAGATTTCTACATAAATCATTTTAAGGTTACATTACCTATAAAACAGGTCTATAGTTTGCATTTCTGTCTCGACATGGTCGCGCGGTGAGAGTTCTCCTCTGCTCTCTGTCTCGCTCACGGAGGAGTTCCATCCAGATGTGCACACACAGGTGAGGAACCTCCCACCAGCGCACAGAGAGCATCCATCTGAAAACATGTGGCATCAACCACCTGAGAAGCAGATACAAATATCCGCGTTTTTTAAACGCTCCCAGGTGGATGATGGTAACACCCCCTCTGCTGCGAGGAGCAGCCGGAGGAGGAGCTCTCCTGCTCCGGGTCCGAGTTCAGAGAAGAGCCTGAGTGTTGCACGCCCGGCCCCAAGAATCTGCTCAGTCACCACAGGATGACAGGTTCTGACCCAGCTTGGCTGTCAGAGGGGAAATCTCCCCCTGGTTGTACAAGACTGATCTTTGTCCGGACGCCGAAGCGCCGCGCCGCGCAGTTCTCCAGCGCGCAGGCGCCTGGCTGTTCTCACGGGACGAGCATTTCTCAGCGCCGGTCAACCCGCGATTCTGCTTTCTCCGCTTGTTGTATTAAACCGTGAACGCACCTCGCCTCGCAACCTCAGCCTGAACCATTATTAACCCCGCTGCTTCACTTCCTTCTATCACTGTCTAATCTATTTTCATCGGACCATTGTTCAAAACCGGCAAATCTGACGTGAAAAGATTTTATTTATAGACGGAAGTTTCAAAACGGTAACTTAACACAAACTAGGGTTATGGCGAAGTGCTCTATTCTAACTAGTCCTGTTTGATTGCCATGGTAACAGTGATTTCAGGTGCTAGAGAAGTCGTTATGGGAGGATTGCTAGTAGGATCTCGACTTTTGTCTTCTTTCACTTTAAGCGCATGCTCCATGACGTCTTTACAGCGACTTCAACCACTCCGCTGCAGCGTTTCCGTGTTTTCCTGAAAGGGCTTCGTGTAGACGAGGGCTTTTATTAGGTGACTTTACATAATTTTTTGAAGGTATTCCTTTTTCGATTCACATTCGTTTTCCCTTTCCTGCTTCGTGTCAACATCTGCACATAAATACATAACTCAAAGCAGCAAGTGGTTAACTTTTCTTAATGAAAATATTGGAAGTAGTTGGTTTAAACAAAAACTGTTTTTAAATAGACTATCATTGGTTGGCCGTGTCTACTTAGTCTTACACGTCCATGAAAACAAAACAAACAGATTTAAAACAAGTCGAGATGGAAAAACAAACAACACAACCAATTATATAAGCAAACGCACAAACAACTTTCAGCCAACACAACCAAAAACAAACACTGTGTCGTGGACTACTGCATATTCACGCACACAATTCAGTTTTTTTAATGGACCTCCCAAATGGAACCCTGGGTAATCAGGCCCAGTTTTCCACTCACTATAATGCCAATATAATTTTTGCAAAGATATTATATATCTATATATTGCCAATTCCAATCCTTAGTCGCCCTTTGTGCTGACTCAACACAACTTAGAAGCTGTTGAGTCTTTATATGTGTATTGTACAAACTGGCTAATGTGTACAACTTAGAGCAGGGTTGTGTCTTCACTTTGTCGTCCCTACAGGCAAGATACCCTACAGGTGTGTTGTCACCCTGCTGGAAACAAATGCAAACACAACCGCAGGCCCATTCAGTGAAGATAGTCTAATGATAAATAAACAGGCTACATGTAGATGAGAGGACAAGCTGGCGGCAGGTAAACATCCAGGCAGTTACACATCCAGGCAGCTACACATCCAGGCAGTTACACATCCAGGCAGCTACACATCCAGGCAGTTACACATCCAGGCAGTTACACATCCAGGCAGCTACACATCCAGGCAGTTACACATCCAGGCAGCTACACATCCAGGCAGTTACACATCCAGGCAGTTACACATCCAGGCAGGTAAACATCCAGGCAGTTAAAATGCAAAATACAGCTAATAGACACAAAAGGTTCATTTGGTCTATTAGTGATCTTAGGTAGAATCAAGAGGAACTTGTTTATTCTGTTGTGTTGATTCTTTGTTGTCTCTAGAAGTTCAGATCGATTGTCCAATACTATTTTAACCTCAGCATCTCGGGTTCAAAATTTGTAAAATTATACATTATATATATAGTGTTGTTATAATTTTTTAGTCAGTTGAAATAAAATTTGGTACTTGTACTTTTACTTTTGATACTTAAGTACATTTCAACACCAGATACTTTTGATACTTAAGTACATTTAATATGAGCTACTCTAAGACTTTAACTCAAGTCATTTTCTGACGTGTGACTTTTACTTTAACCGGAGTCACTTTCAAGTAAGATGTCTGTACTTTTACTCAAGTATGGCTTCCAAGTACTTTATACACCACTGTTTTTAAGAATGTTATGTCGCATACGTTGACAGCATAAACAAGCAGTTGTGAGAGGAAACCAGACCCGGACATTTATAGAGTCTCCCTGCCAGTCCTACAGAAGGGACAAACTGGACAAACACATGACGTCTGAGCATCACAGAACAGCCTGTCAGCGCCGAAATCCAATGTACAGTTCAAAATCATTAAAAGAAACACATTAACATCATGATTCCTTTAAGTTTCTGTGTCCGTGTTTGTCCCCCCCCCCCCCCAAAGCTGTAAACCTAGGGGAAACACTGTCTATTGATCGTTTTATCTGCTCGACTGCTTCCTAGTTCGTATATTTGTATAACTGTGTGTGTGTGTGTGTGTGTGTGTGTGTGTGTGTGTGTGTGTGTGTGTGTGTGTGTGTGTGTGTGTGTGTGTGTGTCTGTGTGTGTGCGTGTGTGTGTGACTGATTAAAGTTCTTTATATTCCATGTTTCAGACTCAAAGATGACGTCAGGCAGCTGGTTCTTGGTTATTGATTCCTCCTCGTATGGTTTTATTCAGGTTTATTAAACACATATCGTTAACATGTAAAAGTCTTGTTCAGATTATTGTCTTAATCTACTATCAAAATGCTGTTCCCATGGAAACACTGAATGTCACGTCAGAGAGAAAGTGGAGCAAAGGTCGCACTTAAACTTTTTTTTCTTACTGTTTTTATTCTGTAAATCATTCATATACAGATTAACAGAATACATATGTTCACTTATATAACGTTCAAAAGCAGACTTTCCATTCTATGCATCATAAAGTGTTTCTTTATAAAGTGTTTCTTAACACGAACACAGGAAGAAGTTTGATGACAAGCTAACCTGCTAACAAGCTAACCTGCTAACAAGCTAACAAGCTAACCTCCACACTCAGCGGGCAGTCACTCACCTTGTGCCGCGGACGAAGCGCCAGGCCGCGGAGCAGTTCAGGAGCACACCGGCCATTAACACCCGGAGCTGGAGGTCCCCGGAGCGGGGGTCCAAAGGGCAGGTGCCGGGGAGCAGGAGGAGCAGCAGGAGCAGGAGGAGCAGGAGGAGGAGCAGGAGGACGGTTCTTAGCTTCTCAGCTCGAACCGGCTTTTTACACCGCTGCTCCCGCCCACTCTGTGCTCTTCTTCTCCCCCATTGGCTCAACGGGACCGTGTCGTCATGCAGTTCATCCAATGAACGAAGGCTTTTCCGACCCACTATTCCTTGACCCCGATGAAACCGTCCCTAGGTCAAGAGGAGATGTGAAGGAGAAGCAGTGAGGAGCAGTGAGGAGCAGTGAGGAGCAGAGAGGAGCAGTGAGGAGCAGTGAGGAGCAGTGAGGAGCAGTGAGGAGCAGAGAGGAGCAGTGAGGAGCAGTGAGGAGCAGTGAGAAGCAGTGAGGAGCAGTGAGGAGCAGTGAGAAGCAGTGAGAAGCAGTGAGAAGCAGTGAGGAGCAGTGAGGAGCAGTGAGGAGCAGAGAGGAGCAGTGAGGAGCAGTGAGGAGCAGTGAGAAGCAGTGAGGAGCAGTGAGGAGCAGTGAGGAGCAGTGAGGAGAAGTGAGGAGCAGTGAGGAGCAGTGAGGAGCAGTGAAGAGCAGTGAGGAGCAGTGAGGAGCAGTGAGGAGAAGTGAGTAGTGAGGAGAAGTGAGTAGCAGTGAGGAGCAGTGAGGAGCAGTGAAGAGCAGTGAGGAGCAGTGAGGAGCAGTGAGGAGCAGTGAGAAGCAGTGAGGAGCAGTGAGAAGCAGTGAGGAGCAGTGAGGAGCAGTGAGGAGCAGTGAGGAGCAGTGAGGAGCAGAGAGAAGCAGTGAGGAGCAGTGAGGAGCAGTGAGGAGCAGTGAGGAGCAGTGAGAAGCAGTGAGGAGCAGTGAGAAGCAGTGAGAAGCAGTGAGGAGCAGTGAGAAGCAGTGAGGAGCAGTGAGGAGCAGAGAGGAGCAGAGAGGAGCAGTGAGGAGCAGTGAGGAGCAGTGAGGAGCAGTGAGGAGAAGTGAGGAGCAGTGAGGAGCAGTGAGGAGCAGTGAGGAGCAGAGAGAAGCAGTGAGGAGCAGTGAGGAGCAGTGAGGAGCAGTGAGAAGCAGAGAGGAGCATTGAGGAGCAGTGAGAAGCAGTGAGAAGCAGTGAGGAGCAGTGAGGAGCAGTGAGGAGCAGAGAGGAGCAGTGAGGAGCAGTGAGGAGCAGTGAGGAGCAGTGAGGAGCAGTGAGGAGAAGTGAGGAGCAGTGAGGAGCAGTGAAGAGCAGTGAGGAGCAGTGAGGAGCAGTGAGGAGCAGTGAGGAGAAGTGAGTAGTGAGGAGAAGTGAGTAGCAGTGAGAAGCAGTGAGGAGCAGTGAGGAGCAGTGAAGAGCAGTGAGGAGCAGTGAGGAGCAGTGAGAAGCAGTGAGGAGCAGTGAGAAGCAGTGAGGAGCAGTGAGGAGCAGTGAGGAGCAGTGAGGAGCAGTGAGGAGCAGTGAGGAGCAGAGAGAAGCAGTGAGGAGCAGTGAGGAGCAGTGAGGAGCAGTGAGGAGCAGTGAGAAGCAGTGAGGAGCAGTGAGAAGCAGTGAGAAGCAGTGAGGAGCAGTGAGAAGCAGTGAGGAGCAGTGAGGAGCAGAGAGGAGCAGAGAGGAGCAGTGAGGAGCAGTGAGGAGCAGTGAGGAGCAGTGAGGAGAAGTGAGGAGCAGTGAGGAGCAGTGAGGAGCAGTGAGGAGCAGTGAGGAGAAGTGAGGAGCAGTGAGGAGCAGTGAAGAGCAGTGAGGAGCAGTGAGGAGCAGTGAGGAGCAGTGAGAAGAAGTGAGGAGCAGTGAGAAGCAGTGAGGAGCAGTGAGGAGCAGTGAGGAGAAGTGAGGAGCAGTGAGAAGCAGTGAGGAGCAGAGAGGAGAAGTGAGAAGCAGTGAGGAGCAGTGAGGAGCAGTGAGGAGAAGTGAGGAGAAGTGAGGAGAAGTGAGAAGCAGTGAGGAGCAGTGAGAAGCAGTGAGGAGCAGTGAGGAGCAGTGAGGAGCAGTGAGAAGCAGTGAGGAGCAGAGAGGAGCAGTGAGGAGCAGTGAGGAGCAGTGAGGAGCAGTGAGAAGCAGTGAGAAGCAGTGAGGAGCAGAGAGGAGCAGTGAGGAGCAGTGAGGAGCAGTGAGGAGAAGTGAGGAGCAGTGAGGAGCAGTGAGGAGCAGTGAGGAGCAGTGGTGTACAAAGTACTTGGAAGCCATATGTTAGCAGGTATGCTTATAACTTCTCTCTACCAGCGGAATAATGATCCTAACTGATAAACAGACGTGCGTTTCTTTAGTCGTCCATCGAGTGGCGCTGTTTATTGCAGAGGTGTTCACAACGTACTGCTCTCCGGGAGAGTCAGGTAACAGAGAGAAGGAAGAAGGTAACACCCCCCTTATAAGATGGTGATGTCATCAGTCACAGGTGACTCCATGTCATATGAGGCGCAACAGCGCCTCCTCCTGGACAAACACAGTTGCATGCATACATTCACTTATTCACTCTCAACACCATACTTGAGTAAAAGTACAGATATCTTACTTGAAAGTGACTCCGGTAAAAGTAAAAGTCACCCGGCAGAAAATGACTTGAGTAAAAGTCTTAGAGTCGCTCATATTAAATGTACTTAAGTATCAAAAGTATCTGGTGTTGAAATGTACTTAAGTATCAAAAGTAAAAGTACAAGTACCAAAATTAAAAATGCTAAGTGCTTTTTATAGTAGGTCTATAGAGACACAAAACAACCCAAAAGTGTTCTCTTCAGGATTTATTTCAACTGACTGAAAAACACTAAATCTATAATGTATAATTTTACAAATTTTGAACCCGAGATGCTGAGGTTAAAATAGTATTGGACAAGTGCATCTGAACTTCTAGAGACAACAAAGAATCAACACAACAGAATAAACAAGTTCCTCATGAGTCTACCTAAGAACATTAATAAACCACAGTATAACAACTAAAACATTCTGTAAATATCACTAAAAATGGACCTTTCATCAGCAGCAGGAGTGATACACAATGGCCCTTATGATGACTCAGCAAAGGGAAACTAGGCACACACAATAAGATGGTTTCTCTTTTGTTAACAGCCTGGACACATGCAAGTCCAGAGAAGCACAAAACACTGGACTCAGTCTCGTTCTGCTGCCAAATTTCAGACTGAACAAAGAAATAAATAATTGAAGACCAATGTTTTTTTGAATGCTAAACTACATCTACAAAATACATCCAATTGAATATCTTAAGATGCCAATTGGTTACAGTCTTTTGTTGACTTTATTTTGAAGTTTATAAATGATCAGTGTCTTGCTTGACGGCACTTCAACACGAACCAGGATTGCTCAACCCTGGAAAGTACCAACTATAAAATACAATTTCTAAAATGTCTTGGACTGCAAAGCAGCACTGAGCAGGAGAGCACATGTGTCCCTGGCCATGTGTTCTGTCCTCTCCCCCGACCCGCCCTTCTCCGTGTCTCCACCTGATGTACCCGCACTTTTCTTTAATTTGTCATTTTTCTTTCCAAAGTTCGCACCTGATCCCCCCCCTCATCACCAAACCAGTGTTTACAGCGGCCTACAGTCAGCAGCTGCTCGTCGGTTTGTCGGTTTATGAACCTTTTGTGTCTATAAGCTGTATTGTGTAACTGCCTGGATGTTTACCTGCCGCCAGCTTGTCCTCTCATCTACATGTAGCCTGTTTATTTATCATTAGACTATCTTCACTGAATGGGCCTGCGGTTGTGTTTGCATTTGTTTCCAGCAGGGTGACAATACACCTGTAGGGTATCTCGCCTGTAGGGACGACAAAGTGAAGACACAACCCTGCTTGAAGTTGTACACATTAGCCAGTTGGTACAATACACATATAAAGACTCAACAGCTTCTAAGTTGTGTTGAGTCAGCACAAAGGGCGACTAAGGATTGGAATTGGCAATATATAGATATATAATATCTTTGCAAAAATTATATTGGCATTATAGTGAGTGGAAAACTGGGCCTGATTACCCAGGGTTCCATTTGGCGAGGTCCACTAAAAAAACTGAATTGTGTGCGTGAATATGCAGTAGTCCACGACAGAGTGTTTGTTTTTGGTTGTGTTGGCTGAAAGTTGTTTGTGCGTTTGCTTATATAATTGGTTGTGTTGTTTGTTTTTCCATCTCGACTTGTTTTAAATCTGTTTGTTTTGTTTTCATGGACGTGTAAGACTGAGTAGACACGGCCAACCAATGATAGTCTATTTAAAAACAGTTTTTGTTTATACCAACTACTTCAAATATTTTCTTTAAGAAAAGTTAACCACTTGCTGCTTTGAGTTATGTATTTATGTGCAGATGTTGACACGAAGCAGGAAAGGGAAAACGAATGTGAATCGAAAAAGGAATACCTTCAAAAAATGATGTAAAGTCACCTAATAAAAGCCCTCAAAAAGCCAATTCATTTGCCTGAATAATAATCCTTAGTACAGATATGTGAAAAATCTATTTAAGTACAGTAACAAAGTATTTCTACCTCGATACTTCCCACCACTGGTGAGGAGCTAGGAAAGGAGCTAGGAAAGGAGCTAGGAAAGGAGTTAGGAAAGGAGTTGTTTTCTTCCATCTTCAGTTAAAAACAATGTTTTATGATTGAGCAAATTAAAATTATTAAAACTCACATGCTCAGGTATTTAACTGCTGACCAATGTCTGTCTGCCTGCCTGTGTGTGTGTGTGTGTGTGTCTGTGTGTGTGTGTGTGTGTGTGTCTGTCTGGAGAAGGGGACCCAGGAGCCTTGAGGGAGGAAGATGACCAGGTTCAGACCAGGTTCTGCTGCTGCTCCTCCTGCTGACTCCTCCTGCTGCTCCTCCTGCTGACTCCTCCTGCTGACTCCTCCTGCTGCTCCTCCTGCTGACTCCTCCTGCTGACTCCTCCTGCTGACTCCTCCTGCTGACTCCTCCTGCTGACTCCTCCTGCTGCTCCTCCTGCTGACTCCTCCTGCTGACTCCTCCTGCTGCTCCTCCTGCTGACTCCTCCTGCTGCTCCTCCTGCTGACTCCTCCTGCTGACTCCTCCTGCTGACTCCTCCTGCTGACTCCTCCTGCTGCTCCTCCTGCTGCTCCTCCTGCTGACTCCTCCTGCTGACTCCTCCTGCTGCTGCTCCTCCTGCTGACTCCTCCTGCTGCTCCTCCTGCTGACTCCTCCTGCTGACTCCTCCTGCTGCTCCTCCTGCTGCTCCTCCTGCTGCTCCTCCTGCTGACTCCTCCTGCTGCTCCTCCTGCTGACTCCTCCTGCTGACTCCTCCTGCTGACTCCTCCTGCTGCTCCTCCTCACAAGGAGGTGGGACGAGAGCAGGGAGACCCGGGTCCCAAGGACGGAGACAAGGATCTGGTTCGACTCTGGTTTAAAACACAAACTGAACATTGAACTGTTCTTGTTTAATGTCACAACACAAATAAACTTAATTCAAGTTTATTTTCTATTTGTAGCAGCAGAGTTCAAATGTGAGTCTATAGAAACAGGCTTTGTGTAATATCACTGACCCTGCAAAGCTATTGAGACACACACACAGACACACACGTACACACAGACACATACACGCACATTCAAACAGACACACACACTCACACAAACACACCCGCAAACAAAAACATACACACACAAAAAACACACACACACAATGACACGTGCACACACAAAGCAGAATCAGCAGACACATGAGGATGAAGAGAAAACGTCGACGCAGCACAAACCTTTAAATCTCGTCTTTTGTCCTCAGGGTCTGGACCTGGCCCCTCGCTCGCCCCTCGCTCGCCCCTCGCTCACCCCCTGCTGTATATATTGGGCTGTCCAACTTTCTCTCTGTGACACTGTGTGTGTGCTTGTGTCTCAGGTTGGACGACATCCAGTGAACAAACATGTCGCAGTATTCTGGAAAGGTGAGCATGAGGAATCTCACACAGGAAACTGAAAAGTTTTCTTTTAGTGAAATATTTTGACAGTATTTTATTTCACAGTATTTTATTTCTCTTGTTCATTTTAAATCAATGAGTTGAATTTGTAATGAAGTTTGACTGATGCTCCATCTCATGTTTTTAAAAGATGAATGTGAAATCTTCTCTACAGATAAAACAGACGATGATTTTAAAACGTGTCCAACATCCCATCGTTCCTCAGGGGCGTGTCGGCTCACTGTGACATCACCACTGAGGGCGTGGTTATAATTACTGTTTGTTTTTCAGATCACCTTCTACGAGGGGAAGTGCTTCACCGGCAGGAAGCTGGAGGTCAGAGGCGACTGTGATAACTTCCAGGACCGTGGCTTCATGAACAGGTGACTTCAAAAAGAAAGATTTCACCTTTATGTTGTCATGAGTGGACATACATTCTCATGTTATAACATACGGAGGGGGCGGAGTTACGTGAGCAACATTTTCCTACAGTTCACATGTAGAACGTGTTCCTGTCGTTGGTGGGTGTGTCACAGGTGTGTATAAACACGCCCCGAGAAGAAGCATCACCTGACTCTTGTGTTTTCAGGGTGAACTCCATCCGAGTGGAGAGCGGCGCCTGGATCTGCTTCGACCACCCGGACTTTAAGGGCCAGCAGTACATCCTGGAGCACGGAGAGTACCCAGAGTTCCAGAGGTGGAACTCCCACAACGACCACATGGGATCCTGCAAACCCATCCGCATGGTACACGCCTCTGACAGCGTTCCTGCAGTCTTTATGTCATGTCATGTCATTTAGCCGCCGCTGTTATGCCAAGCCATCATGCGTCCTGCATCTTGCCCGAGGGGTTTTGGCACGGGCTGGAATCGGAGCAGCGACACCTTCTGGTGGGAGGACGAGCATGCAGCCACAGCCTTTAATATGATGGAATCCATCAGGTCCCAGATTCTCCTGAAATAATCCTGCTCCTCAGAGGATGAGAAGAAGATTTAGTTTATTACTAAATCTTTTCTCTTCAGTCAACTGATCACAAATCATATTTTAAATGGTGGATGGAAACACACCTATTTCAATTTTAAAATAGTAAACAATAAAACGGTTTTCCAAAAGGATTTGCTGAAAACAAAATAGGACACATTTCAAGTGACTTTGCGTCGGAAGGTTTTCTGATCAGAATGAATGTCCGGTATCAGAGAGCGTTCGGCGGTGTCTCACTTCCTGTTCCTCACTTCCTGTTCCTCACTTCCTGTTCCTCACTTCCTGTTCCTCACTTCCTGTTCCTCACTTCCTGTTCCTCCCTCAGCACGGAGAGCACTATCGCATCGAGCTGTTCGAGGGCTGCAACTTCTCCGGTCAGTGCGTGGAGATCTGCGACGACTGCCCCTTCCTGCAGAGCCGCGGCCTCGCCAAGACCTGCATCAACTCCGTCAAGGTCTACGGAGACGGAGCGTGAGTTCAGCCCCTGTCTGTGTGTGTGTCTGTGTGTGTGTCTGTGTGTGTGTCTGTGTGTGTGTCTGTGTGTGTCTGTGTGTGTGTCTGTGTGTGTGTCTGTGTGTGTCTGTGTGTGTGTCTGTGTGTGTGTCTGTGTGTGTCTGTGTGTGTGTCTGTTTGTGTCTCTGTGCGTGTGTGTGTGTGAACAACGCTGGACTCGGCTCAGTCATCCATTACTTCTACATATCGATGTGGTTTTCTGTCTGCAGCTGGGTGATGTACGAGGAGCCCAACTTCCGTGGGCGTATGTACATCGTGGAGCGCGGCGACTACAACAGCCACAACGAGTGGCAGGCGCAGAACGCCAACGTGCAGTCCATCCGCAGGGTCGTCAACTACTTCTAAGCCCCGCCCCCCGAGAGCAGCCACTGACGTCATCGTGTACAAAAATAAACCAGACTGAACCAAGAAAAGAGATTTTTTATCAAACGCTGTTTCACTCTGGTTTTATGTCCCACTGATGATTTATACTGGGTATTAACTGGGTATAAACTGGGTATTAACTGGATATTAACTGGGTATTAACTGGATATTTACTGGGTATAATATGGATATTAACTAGATATTAACTGGGTATAAACTGGATATTAACTGGGTATGAACTGGATATTAACTGGGTATAAACTGGATATTAACTGGGTATTAACTGGATATGAACTGGATATAAACTGGGTATATACTGGATATTAACTGGGTATTAACTGGATATTTACTGGGTATAATATGGATATTAACTAGATATTAACTGGGTATAAACTGGATATTAACTGGGTATGAACTGGATATTAACTGGATATAAACTGGGTATTAACTGGGTATGAACTGGGTATTAACTGGGTATTAACTGGATATGAACTGGGTATAAACTGGGTATTAACTGGGTATAAACTGGGTATAAACTGGATATTAACTAGGTATAATATGGATATTAACTAGATATTAACTGGGTATAAACTGGGTATTAACTGGGTATTAACTGGGTATAAACTGGGTATATACTGGGTATAAACTGGGTATTAACTGGGTATAAACTGGGTATATACTGGATATTAACTAGGTATAATATGGATATTAACTAGATATTAACTGGGTATTAACTGGGTATAAACTGGGTATAAACTGGGTATAAACTGGGTATTAACTGGGTATTAACTGGGTATTAACTGGATATTAACTAGGTATAATATGGATATTAACTAGATATTAACTGGGTATAAACTGGGTATTAACTGGACATGAACTAATTATACCCAGTTAATATCCAGAAACTGGGTATAAACTGGGTATATACTGGATATTAACTGGGTATAAACTGGATATTAACTGGGTATAAACTGGATATTAACTGGGTATTTACTGGGTATAAACTGGATATGAACTGGGTATTAACTGGGTATAAACTGGATATAAACTGGGTATAAACTGGGTATGAACTGGATATAAACTGGGTATAAACTGGGTATTAACTGGATATGAACTGGATATAAACTGGGTATATACTGGATATTAACTGGGTATTAACTGGATATTAACTGGGTATAAACTGGGTATAAACTGGATATTAACTGGACATGAACTGGGTATAAACTGGATATTAACTGGACATGAACTGGGTATAAACTGGATATTAACTGGGTATGAACTGGATATTAACTGGGTATAAACTGGATATTAACTGGGTATTAACTGGATATTAACTGGGTATAAACTGGGTATATACTGGATATTAACTGGGTATAAACTGGATATTAACTGGGTATAAACTGGATATTAACTAGATATTAACTGGGTATAAACTGGGTATAAACTGGATATTAACTGGACATGAACTGGGTATAAACTGGATATTAACTGGGTATGACACTGGGTATAAACTGGGTATATACTGGATATTAACTGGGTATTAACTGGATATTAACTGGGTATAAACTGGGTATATACTGGATATTAACTGGGTATAAACTGGATATTAACTGGGTATAAACTGGATATTAACTAGATATTAACTGGGTATAAACTGGGTATAAACTCGATATTAACTGGACATGAACTGGGTATAAACTGGATATTAACTGGGTATGACACTGGGTATAAACTGGGTGTATACTGGATATTAACTGGGTATTAACTGGATATTAACTGGGTATAAACTGGGTATATACTGGATATTAACTGGGTATAAACTGGATATTAACTGGGTATAAACTGGATATTAACTGGGTATTTACTGGGTATAAACTGGATATGAACTGGGTATTAACTGGGTATAAACTGGATATAAACTGGGTATAAACTGGGTATGAACTGGATATAAACTGGGTATAAACTGGGTATTAACTGGATATGAACTGGATATAAACTGGGTATATACTGGATATTAACTGGGTATTAACTGGATATTAACTGGGTATAAACTGGGTATATACTGGATATTAACTGGACATGAACTGGGTATAAACTGGATATTAACTGGACATGAACTGGGTATAAACTGGATATTAACTGGGTATGAACTGGATATTAACTGGGTATAAACTGGATATTAACTGGGTATTAACTGGATATTAACTGGGTATATACTGGATATTAACTAGATATTAACTGGGTATAAACTGGGTATAAACTGGATATTAACTGGACATGAACTGGGTATAAACTGGATATTAACTGGGTATGACACTGGGTATAAACTGGGTATATACTGGATATTAACTGGGTATTAACTGGATATTAACTGGGTATAAACTGGGTATATACTGGATATTAACTGGGTATTAACTGGATATTAACTGGGTATAAACTGGGTATAAACTGGACATTAACTGGACATGAACTGGGTATAAACTGGATATTAACTGGGTATGAACTGGATATTAACTGGGTATATACTGGATATTAACTGGGTATTAACTGGATATTAACTGGGTATAAACTGGGTATATACTGGATATTAACTGGACATGAACTGGGTATAAACTGGATATTAACTGGACATGAACTGGGTATAAACTGGATATTAACTGGGTATGAACTGGATATTAACTGGGTATAAACTGGATATTAACTGGGTATTAACTGGATATTAACTGGGTATATACTGGATATTAACTAGATATTAACTGGGTATAAACTGGGTATTAACTGGATATGAACTGGATATAAACTGGGTATATACTGGATATTAACTGGGTATTAACTGGATATTAACTGGGTATAAACTGGGTATATACTGGATATTAACTGGGTATAAACTGGATATTAACTGGGTATAAACTGGATATTAACTAGATATTAACTGGGTATAAACTGGGTATAAACTGGATATTAACTGGACATGAACTGGGTATAAACTGGATATTAACTGGGTATGACACTGGGTATAAACTGGGTATATACTGGATATTAACTGGGTATTAACTGGATATTAACTGGGTATAAACTGGGTATATACTGGATATTAACTGGGTATAAACTGGATATTAACTGGGTATAAACTGGATATTAACTGGGTATTTACTGGGTATAAACTGGACATTAACTGGACATGAACTGGGTATAAACTGGATATTAACTGGGTATGAACTGGATATTAACCGGGTATAAACTGGATATTAACTGGGTATAAACTGGATATGAACTGGGTATGAACTGGGTATGAACTGGATATAAACTGGGTATTAACTAGGTATAATATGGATATTAACTAGATATTAACTGGGTATAAACTGGGTATAAACTGGATATTAACTGGGTATTAACTGGATATTAACTGGGTATAAACTGGGTATAAACTGGACATTAACTGGACATGAACTGGGTATAAACTGGATATTAACTGGGTATGAACTGGATATTAACTGGGTATAAACTGGATATTAACTGGGTATTAACTGGATATGAACTGGATATAAACTGGGTATATACTGGATATTAACTGGGTATTAACTGGATATTAACTGGGTATAAACTGGGTATATACTGGATATTAACTGGACATGAACTGGGTATAAACTGGATATTAACTGGACATGAACTGGGTATAAACTGGATATTAACTGGGTATGAACTGGATATTAACTGGGTATAAACTGGATATTAACTGGGTATTAACTGGATATTAACTGGGTATATACTGGATATTAACTAGATATTAACTGGGTATAAACTGGGTATAAACTGGATATTAACTGGACATGAACTGGGTATAAACTGGATATTAACTGGGTATGACACTGGGTATAAACTGGGTATATACTGGATATTAACTGGGTATTAACTGGATATTAACTGGGAATAAACTTGGTATATACTGGATATTAACTGGGTATAAACTGGATATTAACTGGGTATAAACTGGGTATATACTGGATATTAACTAGGTATAATATGGATATTAACTAGATATTAACTGGGTATAAACTGGGTTTAAACTGGATATTAACTGGACATGAACTGGGTATAAACTGGATATTAACTGGGTATGACACTGGGTATAAACTGGGTATATACTGGATATTAACTGGGTATTAACTGGATATTAACTGGGAATAAACTGGGTATATACTGGATATTAACTGGGTATTAACTGGATATTAACTGGGTATAAACTGGGTATATACTGGATATTAACTAGGTATAATATGGATATTAACTAGATATTAACTGGGTATAAACTGGGTTTAAACTGGATATTAACTGGACATGAACTGGGTATTAACTGGATATTAACTGGGTATGACACTGGGTATAAACTGGGTATATACTGGATATAAACTGGGTATATACTGGATATTAACTGGGTATTAACTGGATATTAACTGGGTATAAACTGGGTATATACTGGATATTAACTGGGTATAAACTGGATATTAACTGGGTATAAACTGGATATGAACTGGGTATTAACTGGGTATAAACTGGATATAAACTGGATTTAAACTGGGTATGAACTGGATATAAACTGGGTATAAACTGGGTATATACTGGATATTAACTGGGTATAAACTGGATATTAACTGGGTATAAACTGGATATTAACTAGATATTAACTGGGTATAAACTGGGTATAAACTGGATATTAACTGGACATGAACTGGGTATAAACTGGATATTAACTGGGTATGACACTGGGTATAAACTGGGTATATACTGGATATTAACTGGGTATTAACTGGATATTAACTGGGTATAAACTGGGTATATACTGGATATTAACTGGGTATAAACTGGATATTAACTGGGTATAAACTGGATATTAACTGGGTATTTACTGGGTATAAACTGGACATTAACTGGACATGAACTGGGTATAAACTGGATATTAACTGGGTATGAACTGGATATTAACCGGGTATAAACTGGATATTAACTGGGTATAAACTGGATATGAACTGGGTATGAACTGGGTATGAACTGGATATAAACTGGGTATTAACTAGGTATAATATGGATATTAACTAGATATTAACTGGGTATAAACTGGGTATAAACTGGATATTAACTGGGTATTAACTGGATATTAACTGGGTATAAACTGGGTATAAACTGGACATTAACTGGACATGAACTGGGTATAAACTGGATATTAACTGGGTATGAACTGGATATTAACTGGGTATAAACTGGATATTAACTGGGTATTAACTGGATATGAACTGGATATAAACTGGGTATATACTGGATATTAACTGGGTATTAACTGGATATTAACTGGGTATAAACTGGGTATATACTGGATATTAACTGGACATGAACTGGGTATAAACTGGATATTAACTGGACATGAACTGGGTATAAACTGGATATTAACTGGGTATGAACTGGATATTAACTGGGTATAAACTGGATATTAACTGGGTATTAACTGGATATTAACTGGGTATATACTGGATATTAACTAGATATTAACTGGGTATAAACTGGGTATAAACTGGATATTAACTGGACATGAACTGGGTATAAACTGGATATTAACTGGGTATGACACTGGGTATAAACTGGGTATATACTGGATATTAACTGGGTATTAACTGGATATTAACTGGGAATAAACTTGGTATATACTGGATATTAACTGGGTATAAACTGGATATTAACTGGGTATAAACTGGGTATATACTGGATATTAACTAGGTATAATATGGATATTAACTAGATATTAACTGGGTATAAACTGGGTTTAAACTGGATATTAACTGGACATGAACTGGGTATAAACTGGATATTAACTGGGTATGACACTGGGTATAAACTGGGTATATACTGGATATTAACTGGGTATTAACTGGATATTAACTGGGAATAAACTGGGTATATACTGGATATTAACTGGGTATTAACTGGATATTAACTGGGTATAAACTGGGTATATACTGGATATTAACTAGGTATAATATGGATATTAACTAGATATTAACTGGGTATAAACTGGGTTTAAACTGGATATTAACTGGACATGAACTGGGTATTAACTGGATATTAACTGGGTATGACACTGGGTATAAACTGGGTATATACTGGATATAAACTGGGTATATACTGGATATTAACTGGGTATTAACTGGATATTAACTGGGTATAAACTGGGTATATACTGGATATTAACTGGGTATAAACTGGATATTAACTGGGTATAAACTGGATATGAACTGGGTATTAACTGGGTATAAACTGGATATAAACTGGATTTAAACTGGGTATGAACTGGATATAAACTGGGTATAAACTGGGTATGAACTGGATATGAACTGGGTATGAACTGGATATTAACTGGGTATAAACTGGATATGAACTGGGTATGAACTGGGTATGAACTGGATATAAACTGGGTATTAACTAGGTATAATATGGATATTAACTAGATATTAACTGGGTATAAACTGGGTATAAACTGGATATTAACTGGGTATTAACTGGATATTAACTGGGTATAAACTGGGTATAAACTGGACATTAACTGGACATGAACTGGGTATAAACTGGATATTAACTGGGTATGAACTGGATATTAACTGGGTATAAACTGGATATTAACTGGGTATTAACTGGATATGAACTGGATATAAACTGGGTATATACTGGATATTAACTGGGTATTAACTGGATATTAACTGGGTATAAACTGGGTATATACTGGATATTAACTGGACATGAACTGGGTATAAACTGGATATTAACTGGACATGAACTGGGTATAAACTGGATATTAACTGGGTATGAACTGGATATTAACTGGGTATAAACTGGATATTAACTGGGTATTAACTGGATATTAACTGGGTATATACTGGATATTAACTAGATATTAACTGGGTATAAACTGGGTATAAACTGGATATTAACTGGACATGAACTGGGTATAAACTGGATATTAACTGGGTATGACACTGGGTATAAACTGGGTATATACTGGATATTAACTGGGTATTAACTGGATATTAACTGGGAATAAACTTGGTATATACTGGATATTAACTGGGTATAAACTGGATATTAACTGGGTATAAACTGGATATTAACTGGGTATTTACTGGGTATAAACTGGACATTAACTGGACATGAACTGGGTATAAACTGGATATTAACTGGGTATGAACTGGATATTAACTGGGTATAAACTGGATATTAACTGGGTATTAACTGGATATGAACTGGATATAAACTGGGTATATACTGGATATTAACTGGGTATTAACTGGATATTAACTGGGTATAAACTGGGTATATACTGGATATTAACTGGGTATAAACTGGATATTAACTGGGTATAAACTGGATATTAACTAGATATTAACTGGGTATAAACTGGGTATAGACTGGATATTAACTGGACATGAACTGGGTATAAACTGGATATTAACTGGGTATGACACTGGGTATAAACTGGGTATATACTGGATATTAACTGGGTATTAACTGGATATTAACTGGGTATAAACTGGGTATATACTGGATATTAACTGGGTATAAACTGGATATTAACTGGGTATAAACTGGATATTAACTGGGTATTTACTGGGTATAAACTGGACATTAACTGGACATGAACTGGATATAAACTGGATATTAACTGGGTATGAACTGGATATTAACTGGGTATAAACTGGATATTAACTGGGTATTAACTGGATATGAACTGGATATAAACTGGGTATATACTGGATATTAACTGGGTATTAACTGGATATTAACTGGGTATAAACTGGGTATATACTGGATATTAACTAGGTATAATATGGATATTAACTAGATATTAACTGGGTATAAACTGGGTTTAAACTGGATATTAACTGGACATGAACTGGGTATTAACTGGATATTAACTGGGTATGACACTGGGTATAAACTGGGTATATACTGGATATAAACTGGGTATATACTGGATATTAACTGGGTATTAACTGGATATTAACTGGGTATAAACTGGGTATATACTGGATATTAACTGGGTATAAACTGGATATTAACTGGGTATAAACTGGATATGAACTGGGTATTAACTGGGTATAAACTGGATATAAACTGGATTTAAACTGGGTATGAACTGGATATAAACTGGGTATAAACTGGGTATGAACTGGATATGAACTGGGTATGAACTGGATATTAACTGGGTATAAACTGGATATGAACTGGGTATGAACTGGGTATGAACTGGATATAAACTGGGTATTAACTAGGTATAATATGGATATTAACTAGATATTAACTGGGTATAAACTGGGTATAAACTGGATATTAACTGGGTATAAACTGGATATTAACTGGGTATAAACTGGATATTAACTGGGTATTAACTGGGTATAAACTGGGTATAAACTGGGTATAAACTGGGTATGAACTGGATATTAACTGGGTATAAACTGGATATAAACTGGGTATAAACTGGGTATGAACTGGATATGAACTGGGTATAAACTGGATATTAACTGGGTATTAACTGGATATAAACTGGGTATTAACTGGGTATTAACTGGATATGAACTGGGTATGAACTGGATATTAACTGGGTATGACACTGGATATTAACTGGGTATGACACTGGGTATAAACTGGGTATATACTGGATATTAACTGGGTATTAACTGGATATTAACTGGGTATAAACTGGGTATATACTGGATATTAACTAGGTATAATATGGATATTAACTAGATATTAACTGGGTATAAACTGGGTATAAACTGGATATTAGCTGGGTATAAACTGGATATTAACTGGGTATAAACTGGGTATATACTGGATATTAACTAGGTATAATATGGATATTAACTAGATATTAAATGGTATATAATGGAAATTAACCAGATATTAACTGGGTATATACTGGATATTAACTGGGTATTGGTTGGGCATATACTGGATATTAACCAGATATCAACTTGTATATACTGGTGCCAACCTGCCCACCATCCAAGAAAGAACTGTACAGTTCCAGAGTCAGGAAACAGGCAGGAAAGATCATTGTAGACCCCTCACACCCTGGAAACAACCTGTTTCATCTCCTCCCCTCTGGGAGGCGCTACAGGTCTCTGTTCACCAAAACCTCCAGACTCAAAAACAGTTTCTTCCCCCTTTCCGTCTCACTTCTGAACAGCCAACCCACTGTGGCACTGGGCAATAACCCTGGATCTGTATAATAACCACTGTAAAATTACTCCAGGAATTATATTTTATTATAATTATATTTAATTATATTTATTTACTTCACACCTACTGTATCATACTGCTTAATATTTATCCCTGCACTTCTTTTCTTTTTTTTTCCTAGACCATGGTACTGTTTGTATTGTTTTGTTTTGTGATGTGTATTCTGTGCCAGCACACTGAGAGACACTTGTCACATTCCTTGTTTGTGTAAACTTACTGGGCCAATAAAACCTGATTCTGATATTAACTGGGTATTCTGAAATGATCCCTGTTTATTTGAAGGGCCGTACTGCCCCCCCCTCTGGGACTGAGTGGCAGGTGTTGGTCCCTAGGAGGATGTGTCAGTGGTTTACAGTGTGTCCATGTCCTCTGTCCATGTCCTCTGTGGACCTGCCTCCTGAGCCCCTCCTCTGATTGGCTGACTGCACTTTGAGTGACACGCAAACAGGCCTATCAGCGGTCTCATCCGGGTGCTTCCCCTCTGGTAAACACCACAGACTGGATGTAAACACAGATCAAAGTCAAGTGATGACGCAGCTGCAGATCAAAGTCACGTGATGACGCAGCTGCAGATCAAAGTCACGTGATGACGCAGCTGCAGATCAAAGTCACGTGATGACGCAGATGAAAGTCACGTGATGACGCAGATGCAGATGAAAGTCACGTGTTCTCAGTCGACAGGAAGTCTCGGTAAATTCCAGCAGCACAGTCAGAGTCGGAGTAACGTCCCGAGTAACGCAGACGTTACTCCGTACTGAGCACAGCGACACGTCACAAGAAATGAACATGTGGTTCTGGGATCCAATCACAAGTTGGCAGCTCTAAGTTCAGGTGTGCACTCAGATCAGATAAGCGACACACACGCACACACACACGCACACACCATGTTGATACCAGGTGTGAAGGGAACGCTTGACATATATTACGTAAGATGGATGACGAAACGCGAGACCTCCTCCTGACGTCACCACGTCGGTCCACAGTCTCGAGCTGGAGACGTGACGGTGACGGCGGCTCCTCACCACGGACTGTGGATTCATACATGCTCTATGTTCTATGTTCTATGTTCGCACAGATGTTTATGTTTTAGTTTACATCGCCAGATGTTAGCGGTCTCGTGCTGAACGGAGGTAAGTCACAGAAAAACAAACAGACGCCATCTTTGTCCGGAGCGAACAGGAACTGCGTCGTTTAGACACGAACTGCGTGTTCGTGTTGTTGTTCATGTCGTGAATCAAACGTGACGTTCACTGTCTACGTCATGAACGTCACCGTGGCTCGGTGTATTAACGTTTCTGAGCGGATGCTCCTGTGAACGTAACATTAACTCAGACCGTGAACGTCTCACGGTGCATCTGAAGCGCTGTGGTGCCTTCACGGAACATCTGTTTACAACAGTGACTCCTACATTTCCCATCATGCATCTGCCACCTTTCACCCTCTAAATAATTCTAATTTTACTCAGTAACACTCAGCTGCGTTACATTAATGAGTGTTATGGAGTATTTTTTAATTTAAAAGGCTTTGATTCGATTTGATTTGATTTATTTTATTTTAAACTGATTATTATGAATTCATTGTAAAGTTTTGACTTTTTTCATAGTTTCAGCTTCTTTAAACATCAAAGTAAAATATTAAAATGCTGATTTCTCATCAGTAAACAAGTAATGATAAAGTACTTATATTTGAATAAAGTATAATAACAACATAATAATAATGTGTGTACGATTTTACTTATGATTTTGTTTTTTCTATCATCTTTTAAAACAATACATTTTTTTTATAGTCAACATGTTTCTTTGAGTCTTTAGTCGTAGAAAAATCCAATGTTCTTCTCTGAGGAGGATTTGATCAACAACCTTCACCTCCTCTCCTCTCCTCTCCACCTCCTCTTCTCCTCCTCTCCTCCTCCTGTCCTCTCCTCTCCACCTCCTCTTCTCCTCCTCTTCTCCTCCTCTCCTCTCCTCTCCACCTCCTCTTCTCCTCCTCTCCTCTCCACCTCCTCTTCTCCTCCTCCTCTCTCCTCTCTACCTCCTCCCCTCTCCACCTCCTCTCCCCTCCTCCTCTCTTCTCCTCCTCTCCTCTCCTCTCCACCTCCTCCTCTCCTCTCCTCTCCACCTCCTCTTCTCCTCCTCCTCCTCCTCTCTCCTCTCCACCTCCTCCCCTCTCCACCTCCTCTCCTCTCCTCCTCTCTTCTCCTCCTCTCCACCTCCTCTCCACCTCCTCTCCTCTCCTCTCTTCTCCTCCACTCCACCTCCACCTCCTCTCCACCTCCTCTCCTCTCCTCCCCTCTCCACCTCCTCTCTCCTCCACTCCACCTCCACCTCCTCTCTCCTCCACTCCACCTCCTCTCCTCTCCACCTCCTCTCCACTCCACCTCCTCTCTCCTCCACTCCACCTCCTCTCCTCTCCACTCCACCTCCTCTCCACCTCCTCCCCTCTCCACCTCCTCTCCTCCTCTCTTCTCCTCCTCTCTTCTCCTCCTCTCCTCTCCACCTCCTCCCCTCTCCACCTCCTCTCCACCTCCTCTCCTCCTCCTCTCCTCTCCTGTCCTCTCCTCTGCAGACACGATGGCGGAGCAGAACACGGAGGCGAAGCTGAAGAACCTTCTGAAGCAGGAGAAGATCCAGCTGTGGAACCCTCCGTACACGGTGGAGGAGGAGGAGGAGGAGGAGCCGCAGCACCTTCAGGTCCCTGGAGACTCACAGTCACACGCTACATAAACACAGCAATTCATCCATTAAAGGAATTATTAAAAGGTATCGTTAAGAGCAACACTATTTATATAAATTCAAAGTTAATAAATATCAAAATCCTAACAGATAAAAACGGATGTTATCCATCAAAATACAATGGAAACATTGGAAGCTTTGTTATTGAAAATAAAAAAACATACATAAATAGAAAAAAACAATAAATAGAACAACAGTTAAACAATATATTATATTTTCTATATCAGAGTTGACAGTGTTATAAATGATCATGGTGATTTTTCTTTCCAGCAGGAGCTGGCGGAGCGGTTGGCCGCCCTGCTGTTCCTGCCGGTGTCGGAGGTGGGGGGGGCTCTGGAGTCCATCCGAGTGCAGGCAGTGAAGAGGAGCAGAGGGAACCAGATGTTCAGGGAGACACACGTGGCCTCACTGGAGCTGCTGCTGCCCCGGAGCAGCAGGAAGGTACCACTGGGTTCTCCAGCCTCTCAGTCAGAGAGCAGGGCCCGTTCCACATGGAGATCAGGAACTTGTGTTATAGTCTGAACAGAAACTGAGACTTTGTAAACAATGTTCTCTTCCTGATTGGTTCTTATCAGTTACAAAACTCAATCCAACACTCACAGCAGCTAAAAACTCCTTAAACCTCTTCATTCAAACATGTGAATCTTTATTGTCCAAAACACGTTCTGTAAAATGTGTGTTTGTTTTCAAAATCCAAAGTCAAAGAAGAACTACCTGGAGACAAGGCTGGACGTGTGTGTCCAGGAGGTGGTGGACAGGTACACAAACACACACACACACACACACACAAACACACACCAACACACACACACACAGTGTGAAGCTGTGCTGAGTGTGTTTGTTTCTCTGTCATAGAATCGACCAAGAGTTCGACCTCCGACACATCAAACTGATCCTGAACGGTAGAACTCTGATTCCACGTGAGTAAAGATCCATACCATCTTTCATCCCATAAAAAAAAAAAAAAAACTGTTGCACATTTCCAGCATCATCAGCAACATTACACAAATCTCTTAGATGTTGAATATTGTTGCTGAAAATATAAAAATGAGTGAAGCTCATCAATGTGTGTGTGTGTCCCGTCAGACGAGCGCCTGGACGAGCAGGGCGTGAAGAACCACAGCAAAGTGATGGTTCTGAAGGTGAGCGACACCGAGCTGAAGCAGCTGATGAGTGAAGAGGAGCAGAGGAAGAAGCAGCAGAGCGAGAACCTCCAGAGGACGCAGAAGGGCTTCCAGATCCTGTCCGAGAGAGGTGCGTCAATCTGAGAGAAGGTTCTGCTGCCTTTAATCTGAGAGAACGTTCTGCTGCCTTTAATCTGAGAGAACGTTCTGCTGCCTTTAATCTGAGAGAACGTTCTGCTGCCTTTAATCTGAGAGAACGTTCTGCTGCCTGCTGCGTTTAATCTGAGAGAAGGTTCTGCTGCGTCAATCTGAGAGAAGGTTCTGCTGCCTTTAATCTGAGAGAAGGTTCTGCTGCGTCAATCTGAGAGAAGGTTCTGCTGCCTTTAATCTGAGAGAACGTTCTGCTGCCTTTAATCTGAGAGAAGGTTCTGCTGCCTTTAATCTGAGAGAAGGTTCTGCTGAGTCAATCTGAGAGAACGTTCTGCTGCCTTTAATCTGAGAGAAGGTTCTGCTGCGTTTAATCTGAGAGAACGTTCTGCTGTCTTTAATCTGAGAGAAGGTTCTGCTGCGTTTAATCTGAGAGAACGTTCTGCTGCCTTTAATCTGAGAGAACGTTCTGCTTCCTTTAATCTGAGAGAATGTTCTGCTGCCTTTAATCTGAGAGAAGGTTCTGCTGCCTTTAATCTGAGAGAAGGTTCTGCTGCGTCAATCTGAGAGAACGTTCTGCTGCCTTTAATCTTAGAGAACGTTCTGCTGCCTTTAATCTGAGAGAAGGTTCTGCTGCGTCAATCTGAGAGAACGTTCTGCTGCCTTTAATCTGAGAGAACGTTCTGCTGCCTTTAATCTGAGAGAAGGTTCTGCTGCCTTTAATCTTAGAGAAGGTTCTGCTGCCTTTAATCTGAGAGAAGGTTCTGCTGCCTTTAATCTTAGAGAACGTTCTGCTGCCTTTAATCTGAGAGAAGGTTCTGCTGCCTTTAATCTTAGAGAACGTTCTGCTGCCTTTAATCTGAGAGAACGTTCTGCTGCCTTTAATCTGAGAGAAGGTTCTGCTATATTAAGTAAATAATCCTCTCTCTCTCTCTCCTTGATGATCCGTTCTGGTCTCAGACGGCAGCGAGGTCTCCAATGACGTTCCGTTCCTGGAGATCGCCGACCAGAAGGGAAACCCGCTGAAGATCCCGCACAAGGAGAGGAAGGTACACACTCCATACTTTACATTTCATTGAGCTGAAGCTTTTATCCAGAGTAACTTACAAGAAGTGCATCAACCATGAGGAACCAACCAGATCAACTGGGAACCAGTGAAGGGAGCGTAGGAGTGAACTCAGGTTGAAGACCAGTGGAGCTGCTGGTTCCTGGATGAGCTGCAGAGGGGGGGGGGGGGGTAGTCTAGGTGTGAGGTGACCAGAGCCTGGACCAGAGCCTGGACCAGAGCCTGGACCAGGGCCTGGACCAGGGCCTGGACCAGAACCTGGACCAGAGCCTGGACCAGAGCCTGGACCAGAGCCTGGACCAGGGCCTGGACCAGAACCTGGACCAGGGCCTGGACCACGGCCTGGACCAGAGCCTGGACCAGAACCTGGACCACGGCCTGGACCAGAGCCTGGACCAGAACCTGGACCAGGGCCTGGACCAGGGCCTGGACCAGAGCCTGGACCACACTCTGGACCAGGGCCTGGAACACACTCTGGACCAGAGCCTGGACCACACTCTGGACCAGGGCCTGGACCACACTCTGGACCAGAGCCTGGACCACACTCTGGACCAGGGCCTGGACCAGAACCTGGACCAGAACCTGGACCAGAGCCTGGACCACACTCTGGACCAGAGCCTGGACCAGAGCCTGGACCAGAGCCTGGACCACACTCTGGACCAGAGCCTGGACCACACTCTGGACCAGAGCCTGGACCAGAGCCTGGACCAGGGACTGGACCAGGGCCTGGACCAGAGCCTGGACCAGAGCCTGGACCACACTCTGGACCAGAGCCTGGACCACACTCTGGACCAGAGCCTGGACCAGATCCTTGACTAGAACCTTCTGCGTGAGAAGGAGTCCTCCTGATGTTGTGCAGCATGAATCCACAGGGACGGGTTGTTGCAGTGAGGGAGAGTTGATTGTCTCATATTCACAGTTTGTCTCATAGATATAGTTCTTAACTCGAGAGTCATAAATAAACTTTGTTCAGTGAACACACAAACACACACTTCACGTCTGTGTGTGTGTGTCTGTGTGTGTCTGTGTGTGTGTGTCTGTGTGTGTCTGTGTGTGTCTGTGTGTGTGTGTGTCTGTGTGTGTCTGTGTGTGACTGTGTGTGTCTGTGTGTGTCTGTGTGTGTGTGTCTGTGTGTGACTGTGTGTGTCTGTGTGTGTCTGTGTGTGTCTGTGTGTGTGTGTCTGTGTGTGTGTGTGCAGGCTCTGATCCTGGCCATGGGTTTCCATGAGAAAGGTCGTTCTCTGATGAAGAGGAAACAGTACGATGACGCTCTCAGTCACCTGCTGCAGGCCGACCAGCAGTTCAGGTACACCACTCTGACATCATCATCTCTGACATCATCATGTGTGACATCATCATGTGTGACATCATCATGTGTGACATCATCATGTGTGACATCGTCTGTAGAGAAGTTCTGATTGTCTGGAGGAGACGTGAGAAACAGGAAGTCTGAAGTGTTTTCAGGAGTTGAGTCTTAAACAAAACATTTCTACAAACATGAACAAATCATTTCCAAAATGTCTCTAATATTACAAAGAAGGAAAAAGGTGAGAAGCCACAGGCTCCGCCTATTCTTTCTGTGAGTGACAAACCTGACAGATGACTCTCCACATGTAGCCCCGCCCCCAACAGCTGACAAACCAATCAACAGCTCTAATAATCAGTTCAAACATTCCTCAAATCAAATGTGTGTGTGTCTGTGTGTGTGTGTGTGTGCGTGTGTAGTGTGTGCGGCTCCGCCCTCCTCAGCTCAGTGGATAACTTCGCCGTCCTCCAGCTGGACATCGTGTGGTGCTATCGAGCTCTGGAGGCGCTGGCGTGTCTGGACGACGGGCGCAGCCGCCTGCAGCGAGCGGAGGACTGCTTCCTGCAGTGCTACGGCGAGCGGCAGGAGCGCCTGCTCATGATCAAGGTGACTCGCTGAGAGACGCCGCCCTTCGGTTTGACTGGTTTGTTCCCGGTTTGAAACTGAGGCTGGTTTCTACTGCACATGAATCAAAAGCTTGTGGTTTGATCATTGGACACATCAGGGTCCACATGGACTGAATCACCTTCAGCTCCTCGGAGCAACTCCTCTTCCTCGGCAGCTCCATCACTGGCCTGCAATGAATCCTGGGATGTGTGGTCCTGAGAGGGATCTGCTCATGGAGCGTTGCTAGGGAACGAAGGGATAGCACAGTGTGGCTAGAGGAGATGATTTGTCATAGCTTGACTGTGTGTGTGTGTGTGTGTGTCGTCAGGGTAACACAGGCAGAGAGGAGGTGTTGTTTCTCCGGTTGTACCTCCTCCAGAGTCTCCTCTCCTACATCGAAGGAAACGACACTCAGGCGCGACAGCAGCTGAGCAAAGTGAGTTGAGCGTGTGATGGAGACTTGCTGAGTCACAGCCTGAGAGCTTCACAGAACATCAGAACATCCACGAGTCTGATCCTCTGTTTCCAGGTGGAGTCTCTGTTCAGTCACCTGGGTCTGGACTCAGAGAAGATGGCTCAGCTGATGGAGCTGGGCTTCTCGGAGAGAGAAGCTCGACTGGGACTCCGAGCCTGCCAGGGCGACCTGCAGGAGGCCGCCATCCACATCAGCCACCGCAGACAGGTGACCCCTGACCCTGGAGCTCACAGGTCGAGGCTTCGGGCTCTGGAGCTGGTGTGACTTTGGATCCATGATGATTCTCTTTGTTTCTAATCTGTGTGTTCCTCAGGAGCGAGAGGAGCTGAAGGAGAGGGAGAGGCAGAAGAGGAGCAGGAGGATGGAGAACATCTCCGCCCTGGCTGAGCTGGGCTACTCCCGGAGAGACGCCGCCCGGGCGCTGCAGCGCGCCGACGGAGACGTGAACAAGGCCTGTGAGGTCAGAGACTCCTCCTCTTCCTGTCTGCACTCATCTGAGCAGACCTTTTGATAACATTAATAAATGAAGGGCCGACCTGATGTGTCCTCATGGTCACATCTCACCATCATGTGTGAATGTTCTGCCTCGTGATGCTGGACTGATTCTGTTCCGCCTCCAGATCCTCCAGGACGCCAGCCAGGCTGCTCAGGCGACCAATGACAGCAGAGCGGGGGGGGCGGCGAGTCCAGAGAAGCTGGAGCAGGTTGGTCAGCTCAGTCTCCAGAAGACGTCAGTGTTTCACAGCCAATGATTCCACTGAGACACACAGGCTCCGCCCATGTTCTCTTCCTGATTGGTCCTTATCAGTCACATGACTCGACTACCAGCGTTGAATACAAAGCGTCGCTAACACTTCCTGTCAGTAGCAGCTGCACCTCGCTGTCGCTCAGAGAAGAGAATGATCACAATCTACTTCCTGTTGACATGGTGACCACATGACCAGTGTGTGTGGTCATGTGACGTGTGGACAGAGACTTGTGATCAGTGACTTCATTTCCAGCGTCTCAGTTTCTGTTCCAGAAACACAAACCTCAGAAGTGGACGTCAGACTCTAAAGTGAAGGTAGAACCATGACCTCTGACCTCTGACCTCTGACATGTGTGTCTCTGCAGTTGTTGTACTTGGGTTTCGAGAGGGACGCGTCTGAAGCAGCTCTCACTCTGACAGATGGAGACGTCCAATCAGCTGCTCAGTTTCTGCTGGACAACCAGGGTGTCCTCTCCCCCCCCTCCTCCCCCGCCACAGAGGAGCCCAGCACCTCCTCCTCCCACGCCACAGAGGAGCCCAGCACCTCCTCCAGCACCCCAGGTAAAACCAGCTGTTGGTTCAGCACTGACTTGAGTCCTGTGACCTTTGACCTCAGTGAGTTTGAATGGAACAGATCAAAGGATGATGATGTTTTGTTCCAGAGGACGAGGAGCTGGTGAGTGAGGTTCTGGAGGACCTGTCCCGTCACGAGGAGGACTACCTGGACCTGACGCTGGAGGAGGAGAGCCAGCTCATCGACACCATGAAGAGCTTCCTGAGCCGAGGGGACGCACACACAGACACACACACCCTGTGACGCACACACAGACACACACTAACAGTGTGTTTCTCCTGCTTCATTCTGACAGAGATCTGGTTTTAAGGCTCAGATCAGATTGTTGCTCCTCGTTTGATTTCATGTAAAACTTTCTGAGAGAATCACGCAAATTTATTTTAAAACTGGACAAATCTGCACTTGTTACATGAAGCAGCTTCAGGAGGAAGAAGATATTATTACTTTTTGATAAATCAAAGGATCAACTTGTGTTTTCTTTTTTAAAAATCTGCTTATTTTTAAAGAGAAAGTTCATGTTTGAGAAAGTTTGTATTTTCTGTTGAAGAAGAAGAAGCACTTTGTCTTTTATTTAAATAAAATTCATTTTCATGTTGAGTTTCTTTTTGATTGAGCCAATAAACGTTTGAATGTTATTTATATAAAGACAATAAATAACTTTATATAAAGACAATAAGTAACTGTATATAAAGACAATAAATAACTGAGGAGACGAGGAGTCCAGGAGACGAGGAGGAGACGAGGAGTCCAGGAGACGAGTAGGAGACGAGGAGTCCAGGAGACAAGGAGGAGACGAGGAGGAGACGAGTAGGAGACGAGGAGGAGACAAGTAGGAGACGGGTCAGTGATACCATGGTCATTAAACCAGGTGTTGGTACTTTCAGCAGTCTGGCCAGGTGCCAGGTCCTGCAGGAAAGTGAAATCAGCTTCTCCATAAACCTAATCAGTGAAAGGAAGCATGAAGTGCTCTAACGTGTCCTGGTAGACGGCTGCGTTGACATTGGACTTGATGAAACACAGTGGACCACAACCAGCAGATGACATGGCTCCTCCCCAAACCATCACCGACTGTGGAAGCTTCACACTGGACTTCAAGCCCCTTGGATTCTGGGCCTCTCCACTCCTCCTCCAGACTCTGGGACCTTTCCAAATGAAAGTGACTTTCATCTGAACAGAGGTCTTTGGACCACTGAGCAACAGTCCAGTCCTTTTTCTCCTTGGACCAGGTCACACGCTTCTGACCTGGTCTCTGGTTCAGGAGTGTCTGTAGCCCAGGTCCTGGATCCGTCTGTGTGTGGTGGCTCTTGATGCACTGACTCCAGCCTGAGTCAGTGCATCATCCCCTCTCTCTCTCTCTCTCCCTGCTCGGCTCTCTCTCTCTCTCCCCCCTCTCTCTCCCCACCCCCCTCTCTGTGTCATGGCGGACCCCTGGGACTCTCTCTCTCCCTCTCTCTCTCCCTGCTCGCCTCTCTCTCTCTCTCTCTCTCTCTCTCCCCCCTCTCTCTGTGTCATGGCGGACCCCTGGGACTCCCCGGTGTTCCTGGGATTTGACGTCAGTTCTCAACAGGTAAAATCTGTTTTAAAACGCGAGCTTCGTTTCGTGGCGTCTGCGCGCGCAGATGCGGAACAGGAAGTGAATCGAACCTCGATAGAAACACGTTTGTTTAATCAAACTATTTTCATTGTGATGATGAAGCTTGTTGACGTGAGCGGAGTGAAGAGCGTGTTGTTAACGGTTGTGTTTTAAATGTTTTTATATTGACTTATTTGATATTATTTAGTAAAGAGATCAGATGTGGTTCCAGTGGCTGCTCGGTACCGGTCCGGAACCGGATCCGGTCCGGACCGGTCCACATCCAGGACATGGTCACATGTTACAGCCCCCCCTCACATTGAGTTAAACACACAACCAGCTCCACGTGGACATCAGGACACAAAGTCCACACATCTTCCGCCGCAAACTAAAAACACACAACTTTACCCTGAACAAAAAATTTAAACTAACAATTTAGTAGCACTTAAATCTCACGTACTTATAGCACTTTGTAGTTTTGCTTTTTTTGAAGAAATTGTACTTTCTTGGTTCCTCTTGTTTCTCGGGGTTGATGCACTTGTTGTGAGTCGCTCTGGATAAAAGCGTCAGCTCAATGAAATGTAAAAATCAATCACAGATGTTCACAAGGATCCACTTCCTGTTCTTAACTCAACTTCCTGTTCTTAACTCAACTTCCTGTTCTTAACTCAACGAGAGTTAAACAGAAACTTAGTGATCCGTGATGAAGCTCAGTCCATGTGAGGATCCTCTACAGGACACACACAGGACACACACAGGACTCACACAGGACTCACACAGGACACACACAGGACACTCACAGGACACTCACAGGACACTCACAGGACACACACAGGACTCACACAGGACACGCACAGGACACGCACAGGACACGCACAGGACTCGCACAGGACTCGCACAGGACTCGCACAGGACACGCACAGGACACGCACAGGACACGCACAGGACTCGCACAGGACACGCACAGGACTCGCACAGGACTCGCACAGGACTCGCACAGGACACGCACAGGACACACACAGGACACACACAGGACACACACTGAACACACACAGGACACACACATGCTGATGGAACTGAACAGATCAACACAACAGGAGTTACTACATTATATATAAACGTTTATAAAACGTAGTATTTTTTTGTGGTAGTAATACAGCACAGTACAGTAGCAGCGTGAGTGGTAGTTTTCGCAGGTCAGCGCGCTAACTCAACTTAACGCTACCGTTACCGGTCTGGGGAATCCCACAGGTTCTCCTGAGTAGAACCATGTGGAACCAGCAGAACCTGAAGGTGTGTGTTGGTCACTGTAGGTGAAGGTGGTGGCCATCGATGGACGTCTGGACGTTCTTCATCAGAGC
>NC_083655.1:295000-317500 GCF_963576545.1 Limanda limanda
TTGTTTGTTTGTTTGTTTGTTTGTTTGTTTGTTTGTTTACTCGCAGCGTTTCACAGGAAACCAGATTGCGAAGTTGCGACAGACTCGACCGGAGGATTTCCAGGACACAGAGGTCAGCCTTCACAACATCTGTGACCTTTGACCCCAGGGTGCCTGCCTCTACACTGACACTGTGTGTGTGTGTTTCAGAGGATCTCATTGGTCAGCAGTTTTGCCGCCTCCCTCTTCCTCGGGGATTACGCCGCCATCGACTACAGCGACGGTACCAAACCAAACCAAACCAAACCTTCATTCACACACTTGATGGTTGAGCTAACACCCCCCCCCCCCCCCCAGGCTCTGGGATGAATCTGCTGGACATCAGCTCCAGAGTCTGGTCTGAGATCTGCCTGGACGCCGTCGCTCCACATCTGGATCGACTGCTGGGAGCTCCGCTGCCCTCCACGTCTGTGCTGGTGAGACTGGTGCGGACAGATGGTGACCGGTGGGAGGTGACCTTTGACCTCAGTTCTCCGCTCTGTCCTGCAGGGTCCGGTCTCCTCCTACTTTGTGCATCGATACGGATTCAGTGACGGCTGCAGCGTGGTGGCGTTCACCGGAGACAACCCAGGTAACCACAGTGGGAAGTCTGGTGTTGATGTAGTTCAGTCAAATGAACACCAGGTGGAGCCGTAGTGTTATCACATGTTAGCTGTGTGTAAGTCATGTGTTCAGTTTCTCACACTACACACGTACATGACGTTAAATCCAAGTCACAGTGGACGTGTACTTACAGTGTGTGAGTTTCCATGGTGACCACATGTTTGTGTTTCTCAGCATCTCTGGCAGGAATGAGGCTGCAGCCGGGGGACATGAGTGTGAGTTACACACAACTGAGTTCATCACACAACTGAGCTATACACACAACTGAGTTCATCACACAACTGAGTTCATCACACAACTGAGTTCATCACACAACTGAGTTCATCACACAACTGAGTTCATCACGCAACTGAGTTCATCACACAACTGAGTTCTACACACAACTGAGTTCATCACACAACTGAGTTCATCACACAACTGAGTTCATCACACAACACAACACTATGACTGTGTGTGTGTGTGTGTGTGTGTGTGTGTCTCTCTCTCTCTCCCCCTCTCTCCCTCTGTGTGTGTGTGTGTGTGTGTGTGTGTGTGTGTGTGTGTCTCTCTCTCTCTCCCCCTCTCTCCCTCTCTGTGTGTGTGTGTGTTTGTGTACAGGTCAGCCTGGGGACCAGTGACACAGTGTTTCTTTGGCCTCAGCAGCTTCATCCAGCTCTGGAGGGTCATGTCTTCTGTAACCCTGTGGAGAGAGAGGAGTACATGGCTCTGCTGTGGTAACACACACACACACACACACTCACACTCACACACACACACACTCTCACACACACACACACTCACACACACTCACACACTCACACTCACACACACACTCACTCACTCACTCACTCACTCACTCACTCACTCACTCACAAACTCACACACACACACACTCACACACTCACACAAACACACACACACACACACACACACTCACTCACTCACTCACTCACTCACTCACTCACTCACTCACTCACTCACTCACTCACACACTCACACACACACACACACACTCACACACACACACACACACTCTCACACACACACACACACACACACTCACACACACTCACACACACACACACTCTCACACACACACACTCACACACACACACACACACTCACACACACACACAGAATAATGAGAGTTTGCTCCTCAGCTTTAAGAACGGCTCTCTGACCAGGGAGCGCATCAGGAACCGCTGTGCTGGAGGATCATGGGAAGTCTTCTCTGCTGCTTTGAGGGACACGCCGCTCGGGAACCATGGAAACATCGGTGAAGCTTCCTCTTTTTTATTCTTCCTTCCTTCCTTCGCTCCTTCCTCAGTGTTTATTTTGATGTGTTTCAGGCTTTTACTTTGACACCATGGAAATCACCCCCGCTGCCGTGGGAGTTCATCGCTTTGATTCGGACGACACTGAGGTAGAGAGACTCTTACACAGAGAGAGAGAGAGAGAGAGAGACTCTTACACAGAGAGAGAGAGAGAGAGAGAGAGACTCTTACACAGAGAGAGAGAGAGACTCTTACACAGAGAGAGAGAGAGAGACTCTTACACAGAGAGAGAGAGAGAGAGACTCTTACACAGAGAGAGAGAGAGAGACTCTTACACAGAGAGAGAGAGAGAGACTCTTACACAGAGAGAGAGAGAGACTCTTACACAGAGAGAGAGAGAGAGAGAGAGAGACTCTTACACAGAGAGAGAGAGAGAGAGACTCTTACACAGAGAGAGAGAGAGAGAGACTCTTACACAGAGAGAGAGAGAGAGACTCTTACACAGAGAGAGAGAGAGAGAGAGAGAGAGACTCTTACGCACACACACACACACAGAGAGAGAGAGAGAGACTCTTACACAGAGAGAGAGAGACTCTTACGCACACACAGAGAGAGAGAGAGAGAGACTCTTACACAGAGAGAGAGAGAGAGAGACTCTTACACAGAGAGAGAGAGAGAGACTCTTACACAGAGAGAGAGAGAGAGAGAGAGAGAGAGAGACTCTTACGCACACACACACACACAGAGAGAGAGAGAGAGACTCTTACACAGAGAGAGAGAGACTCTTACGCACACACACAGAGAGAGAGAGAGAGAGAGAGAGGGTTCAGGATGTTGATGTGGCACTGCCTCACCTGTCCTGCAGGTGTCCTCGTTCAGCGACCAGCTGGAGGTGCGTGCTCTGGTCGAGGGTCAGTTCATGTCGAGGAGGGTTCACGCAGAGCGACTGGGATTCTCCATGAGTGAGAACACCTTCTTGTCTTTCTTTATCTTCCAGGTTTCACTCATTCGTTCCATTTGTTCTTTGCTGTTTTCCGTGTGAAAGTCAAGTTTTTACTGTGGCTTTATATCCAGGAACCAGAGTTCTGGCGACAGGAGGAGCTTCATCCAACAAGGAGATTCTACAGGTGAGCTCTCTCACAAGTTTCATATCTATACTCTCGATATGTTTACACTGAACTATTTATTATTTGCTTCATTTTTGGAAAGTAAATGTCAGGACTCTACGGTGAGAAGATGCTCATCTTCTGGTCGAAGCCTCGTTAGAACAAATGAATGATTCAGTGAAACGCTGGAGTGCTTTTACTTTGAAACGGGTAGGAAGTGTAAAGATAAACATTGTAGTTTAAGAGAGGAACAGAATAAACAGAGAAAATGATCTTTCACCGGAGTTTTAATGTTTATCTGATGAATTTATTTCACAAACAAACGGTTGCAACTCTTTCTGTATGCCTCTTCAAAATAAAAGCACTCCAGCGTTTCTGTTGACGGAATCCATTCCCTTGTTTAAAAAGGGTTATTTATTGTGTAATATTTGCAGGAGCTGCATGACTTCATAATGTGTCGTACTGGTATTACACAGGAGTACTTTTATACAAGGAAATATATATATTTATGGCCATATTCAAGTCAAAGCCTTTATGTGAAAACCTTGTGCTGCAGAACATATTGTTGAACTGGAACTACATATTGTGCTTTGAGGAGATAAAGTTGACAGATAAAGATAAAGGGCACTTGGGCATGAAGGTGGGTGAGAGGATGACCCCCCTCCCCCTCAGCCACAGCCCCCCCGATTAACTGAGTCCTAACCGAGACCTGGGACAGAACTACACAAGAAGAATCCTTTTCATTTCTCCGTCTCTCAGGTTCTGTCTGATGTGTTTAACGCTCCGGTCTTCACCATCGATGTGTCCAACTCCGCCTGCCTAGGCTCCGCCTACAGAGCTGCTCATGGTAAACACTCATACTGCTGCTACTGGTACTACTGCTACTGGTACTACTGCTGCTACTGGTACTACTGCTGCTGCTGCTGCTGCTACTGGTACTACTGCTGCTACTGGTACTACTGGTACTACTGCTGCTACTGGTACTACTGGTACTACTGCTGCTACTACTACTACTGCTGCTACTACTACTACTGCTGCACTACTGGGTTCAGCCTACAGAGCTGCTCATGGTAAACACTCATACTGGTACTACTGCTGCTACTGGTACTACTGCTGCTACTGGTACTACTGGTGCTGCTGCTGCTACTGGTACTACTGGTACTACTGCTGCTGCTGGTAGTACTGCTGCTACTGGTACTACTGGTACTACTGCTGCTACTGGTACTACTGGTGCTACTGCTGCTGCTGGTAGTACTGCTGCTACTGGTACTGGTACTACTGGTGCTACTGGTACTACTGGTACTACTGCTGCTACTGGTACTACTGCTGCTACTGCTGCTGCTGGTAGTACTGCTGCTACTGGTACTGGTACTACTGGTGCTACTGGTACTACTGGTGCTACTGCTGCTGCTGGTAGTACTGCTGCTACTGGTACTACTGCTGCTACTAGTACTGGTACTATGACTCGTCTGTGATTGGCTGATGTGTCTTCAGGTCTGGTGTCAGAATCTGGAGTTTCCTTCTTTGATGTGGTGAAGAACGCTCCTGAACCACAGCTGGTCGCTACGCCACACCCAGCTGCACAGGAGGTACACACACACACACACACACAGACAGAGACACACACACACACACACACACACACACACTGACCTTCACAACCTGACTAGATGTTGCTGAATGAATATTCTCTCTACTTTATAGGATATTATCAGGATATTAAATAAGAAGCAGCGACAGGAAGTAAAGTGTCGACTTCTCTCTCAGGAAACTCAGTGTGAAACATGAACGGGTCCAAAAAATGCATAAAAAGAAGCATTATCATTATAATTAATAAATTCTAACTTCCTGTGACTCAGCGTAGACGTCAAGTTTCTTTACATCCACATGATCTAAGTCACATTTTCAATTCACAAAATCAATAATTCTATAACTAATGAAAAATTATGGAAAATATTTCTTCTTATGGAAAAGTTGGTGTTAAACGTTGATTTGACACAGTGAATAAATAACAAATGTTCAAACTATTCAGATTTGTGTTTTTCAGACTAAACAGGATTTAAAGAGACGTTTCCATTGTGCTGCTGAAGTTATTGTGTTGTTGTTGTTGAACGTCACAAACCTCGACAACATGAGTGTGATGTGTCTGTTCCAGGTCTACGCCCCCATGTTGAGGAGATACAGACGATTGGAGGAGAGGGTCCTGAAGCAGAGACCCACCTGAGCCACAGCAGCCAATTAGATCTGCTGATGGAAATCAACATTTCATAAAGTAAATCACTGACCAGTCAATCAAATATGTTTTTATTAAAAACAAGGAATTTGAAAGATTAAGTTTAGTTCAGTGTAGTTAGTTTAGTGCAGGTGACTGATTAGCAGCAGTTTATGAAACATTAGAATCAGCCAACAGAAGAAAGAGGAAACTAAACCAGACTTGGACTTGTTCATGTATAAATAAAGTGTTTTAAAGTTAAAGTATTTGTCTGCTCGTCAGCTATAAAAGTAAAATCAGCTCCAATCAGTTCTGATTCATTGGAAAACTGCAAACAGTCCAAATCAGTGTGTCACAGTAACATGTGTTGCTACGGCAACTCAATGATCACGTCAGACTCAACGAGGGAATCCCACCCGACCATCGTCTGATCAACTCTCAGTTCCCAGTGATTCATCTTCCAACATTTCTTTATTATTAACCCAGGTTATAAATCTGGCAGATCTCAGATCGTCCGTCTGGATTTACAGTCGCTGGTTGAACAGGAGGAGCTTCTCTCCTCTTCTTTCCCTCCTCCTCTCTTCTCTTTCTCTCCTCTTCTTCCTCTCCTCTCCTCCTCCTCTCTTCTCTTTCTCTCCTCTTCTTCCTCTCCTCTCCTCCTCCTCCTCTCTTCTCTTTCTCTCCTCTTCTTCCTCTCCTCTCCTCTTCTCCTCCTCCTCCTCCTCCTCCTCCTCTTCTCTTTCTCTCCTCTTCTTCCTCTCCTCTCCTCCTCCTCCTCTCTTCTCTTTCTCTCCTCTTCTTCCTCTCCTCTCCTCCTCCTCTCTTCTCTTTCTCTCCTCTTCTTCCTCTCCTCTCCTCCTCCTCCTCCTCTCTTCTCTTTCTCTCCTCTTCTTCCTCTCCTCTCCTCCTCCTCCTCCTCTCTTCTCTTTCTCCCCTCTTCTTCCTCTCCTCTCCTCCTCCTCCTCTCCTCTTTCTCTCCTCTTCTTCCTCTCCTCTCCTCCTCATCCTCTCTTCTCTTTCTCTCCTCTTCTTCCTCTCCTCTCCTCCTCCTCTCTTCTCTTTCTCTCCTCTTCTTCCTCTCCTCTCCTCCTCCTCCTCCTCCTCCTCCTCCTCCTCCTCTCTTCTCTTTCTCTCCTCTTCTTCCTCTCCTCTCCTCCTCCTCCTCCTCTCTTCTCTTTCTCTCCTCTTCTTCCTCTCCTCTCCTCCTCCTCCTCCTCCTCTCTTCTCTTTCTCTCCTCTTTCTTCCTCTCCCCTCCTCCTCCTCCTCCTCCTCCTCCTCCTCCTCCTCCTCCTCCTCCTCCTCCTCCTCCTCCTCTTCTCTTTCTCTCCTCTTCTTCCTCTCCTCTCCTCCTCCTCTCTTCTCTTTCTCTCCTCTTCTTCCTCTCCCCTCCTCCTCCTCCTCCTCCTCCTCCTCCTCCTCCTCCTCCTCCCTCCTCCTCCTCCTCCTCCTCCTCTTCTCTTTCTCTTCTCTTCTCTTCTCTTCTCTTCTCTTCTCTTCTCTTCTCTTCTCTTCTCTTCTCTTCTCTTCTCTTCGCTTCTCTTCTCTTCTCTTCTCTTCTTCCTCTCCTCTCCTCCTCCTCTTCCTTATTCTCCTCCTCCTTCTCCTCCTCCTCTTCTCTTTCTATCCTCTTCTTCCTGTCCCCCCCTCTCCTCCTCCTCCTTCTCCTCCTCCTCTTCTCTTTCTCTTCTCTTCTCTTCTTCCTCTCCTCTCCTCTCCTCCTCCTCTTCTTCCTCTCCCCTCCTCTCCTCCTCCTCTCTTCTCTTTCTCTCCTCTTCTTCCTCTCCTCTCCTCCTCCTCCTCCTCCTCCTCTCTTCTGTTTCTCTCCTCTTCTACCTCTCCTCTCCTCTCCTCCTCCTCTTCTCTTTCTCTCCTCTACTTCCTCTCCTCTCCTCCTCCTCTTCTCTTTCTCTCCTCTTCTTCCTCTCCCCTCCTCTCCTCCTCCTCCTCTTCTGTTCCTCTCCTCTCCTCTCCTCTCCTCTCCTCTCCTCTCCTCTCCTCTCCTCTCCTCTCCTCTCCTCTCCTCTCCTCTCCTCTCCTCTCCTCTCCTCTCCTCCTCCTCCTCCTCTTCTCTTTCTATCCTCTTCTTCCTCTCCCCTCCTCTCCTCCTCCTCCTTCTCCTCCTCCTCCTCTTCTCTTTCTCTTCACTTCTTCCTCTCCCCTCCTCTTCTTTTTTTCTCCTCTTCTTCCTCTCCCCTCCTCTCCTCCTCCTCCTTCTCCTCCTCCTCCTCCTCCTCTTCTCTTTCTCTCCTCTTCTTCCTCTCCCCTCCTCTCCTCCTCCTCCTCTTCTCTTTTTCTCCTCTTCTTCCTCTCCCCTCCTCTCCTCCTCCTCCTCCTTCTCCTCCTCTTCTCTTTCTCTCCTCCTCCTCCTCCTCCTCCTCCTCCTCCTCCTCCTCCTCCTCAGTGAAGTTATCAGATTATAGACCAGAGATTGATAAAGGTTAGCCTGTGTGTGTGCATGTGTGTGTGTTTGGCGTGTGTGTGTGTGAGTGTGAATGTGTGTGTGTGTTTGGCGTGTGTGTGTGTGTGTGTGTTTGGCGTGTGTGTGTGTGTGTGTGTGAATGTGTGTGTGTTTGTAATGCGGCAGAGGAGAATGGGTTCATATGAGGAGACGCACACTGCAGAGACTGGGCCACATGTGTGCAGTTGCATGTGTGTGTGTGTGTGTGTGTGTGTGTGTGTGTGTGTGTGTGTGTGTGTGTGTGTTCAGTGTATAGCATTGACAGGGGTGGGAGGGGCTCTGAGCTGTCCTCAGATGACACACCCAGGGAAGCTGCTGTGTGTGTGCACGGGTGGGCGGGGCTACCAGTTGGCATCCTCACAAATCCCCTGAAGTTGTCGAGCCCTGTGATGATCTGTTATTCTTTAAATCACTTCCTTTTCCTGTTGCTAATTAGCTTCGGTGTATTTAAAGCTCTTCACTTCCCTTCAGGTCCTTCATTCCAGCTTCACTTTTCTTCTGAGTATTGTTGGTCCAGACTTTGACCTGGCCTGTCTTACTGATGTTGGATGTTTTGCGGTATTCCTGATATTTTTTTTTTTGTGTTTGTAATAATTAGCTCCCAAAAGGAATAAAACTGGGACAACGAAATGTAAAGCAGCAGGAGAGACAGAGTGTGTGTATTAAATTTACATATCTGTGTGTATAGTTGTGTGAATGTGTGATGATGAATGGAATCAGAAGTGTGTGTTTCAGATAATAAACCAGCTGTTAATTCCTTTCAAATGCAGCAGATGAAGACGTGCATGTTGATTTCATCTGAGCCCTTCAAACATGGCCGCCTGTCTGAGGCTGATTGAAGACTTCAGGTCTGAAGTGAGATTTTCATGGAGAAGGAGAACGGACAGAATGAAGCGCTTCGTTACAGAAAGTTTTTTAGATGAACCTTCACTGACAAGAGTAGGATTTCTTTCGTATTTCTCTCTGGTCCTGAAAAAACATCAATTAGCACAAACTCAGGCATCTTCGCTTCCATGAAGAACAGATCATGTGATCGTATCACATGATCTGTCATGTGATACGATCACAAGCTCTGCAGCTGCTATGCTACTAATGGTCCCGGTGAAGTCCAGTCTTTATCAGCCCTGGGACCAAAAATATACAGTTTTTCCTGAAGGTGGTGTTGGAGGAGACGTCGTGAGTTCAAAGTCAGTCTCGGAATGACTGTTCCCATCAAAAAAGTATGGTCATGTTGAGTGGTCGTCCACCACCAGGGGGCAGGCTGTGGAGCATCAGGTCCCAGCCACAGGTCCAGCTGCAGATTCAGGATCTGTCGCTCATCGTGTGGCACACGATGATGTCACCGGGCTCTTGTGTCCTCTCCAGTCATCTCTGTGTGTGTCTCTGTGTGTGTCTGTGTGTGTGTCTCTGTGTGTGTCTGTGTGTGTGTCTCTGTGTGTGTCCTCTCTGTGTGTCTCTGTGTGCCTCTGTGTGTGTCCTCTGTGTGTGTCTCTGTGTGTGTCTCTGTGTGTGTCCTCTGTGTGTGTCCTCTGTGTGTGTCTGTGTGTGTGTCTCTGTGTGTGTCCTCTGTGTGTGTCTCTGTGTGCCTCTGTGTGTCCTCTGTGTGTGTCTCTGTGTGTGTCTCTGTGTGTGTCCTCTGTGTGTGTCCTCTGTGTGTGTCTCTGTGTGTGTCTGTGTGTGTGTCTCTGTGTGTGTCCTCTGCGTGTGTCTGTATGTGTTACTCTGTGTGTGTGTCTCTGTGTGTCTGTGTGTGTCTCTGTGTGTCTGTGTGTGTCCTCTGTGTGTGTCTGTGTGTGTCCTCTGTGTGTGTCTGTGTGTGTTACTCTGTGTGTGTGTCTCTGTGTGTGTCTGTGTGTGTGTCTGTGTGTGTGTCTGGTGAAGGTTCCCTCTGAGCCACCTCACACGAGACCAGGACGCTGGGACCGAGCAGCCCCCCCCCCCCACAAGTCATTGCACCACAGCTACGTTAGCGTTTGTCACAACCATAACAACCTCATACTTAACCGTGATTGGTTGGTTGTTTCTCCAACAGGAAACAAACTCTTGAATTAGGCTGAAGAACATCTTGAACATCTGAGGTGTTTTACTGTGGATGAAACACTCTGAGCTTTATGATCCACAAACAGACGGAGTGCAACAATAGAAAAGACAGGAAATCCAACACTCTGCTTTGTCTCACTTTCATGGTCCAACAAACATTTATCAGCTTTTCCTTTTGTCACTGATCATATTTAGGGCCCGAGCCCCCCCGGTGGGAGTTACACGCCTTCTCAGACATATTTGGTCCAATCGAGTCCAAACTAGACACATAAGACAAGAGTCCCGGCCTGATGACATCTACACAGAAATCATGATTTAAAATCACAGCGCCACCTGTTGGCTACAGGAAATGTCTTACACTTGGAAGTATTCCTCCTCATCCACTGACCTCAACCAGGTTAAACTGTGTCACGGCTCTCAAGACATTAATAATGAAGATATAAGATTACTGTGACTTTTCGTCAAACGCTATATTAATGGCGTGGCATCAAAGTTCATCAACTCGCCATGACACACGAAGTCACTGTAACTTCCGTGTTCACGGGTCCATCTCACTCAAACTACATGTGTGTATTAACAGCCCCCCCCCTGAAGACTGACAGATGGGTTTAAGGAATGTCAGCAGACAGTGTCAGCTGCAGCAGAAAGGACTGAGAGGCAGAGAGAGCTCGGGCTGAGGAGACAAACAATCAAGCAGAGAGTCCAGGACACAGAGAAAGACGTGAAGCTGCTTCAACAGGAGGAGGAGGCCCTCAATGGCTCTGCTGATAAAGCAGTGGAGGACAATGAGGAGATCTTCACTGAGATGATCCGTCTGCTGGAGAAAAGAAGCTCTGATGTGGAGCAGCAGATCAGATCCCAGCAGGAAACTGAAGTGAGTCGAGTGAGAGAGCTTCAGGAGAGACTGGAGCAGGAGATCACTGAGCTGAAGAGGAAAGACCATGAACTGAAGCAGCTCTCAGACACAGAGGATCACAACCAGCTTCTACACAACTACCCCTCACTGTCACCACTCAGTGGATCTACACACTCATCCAGCATCAGGATCCGTCCTCTGAGGGACTTTGAGGACGTGACAGCAGCTGTGTCGCAGGTCAGAGGTCGACTACAGGACATTCTGAGCGAGACAGAGACACAGATTTTACAGATTGTGTTTCAAGTGGATGTTTTACTGCGACAACCAGAGCCAGAGACCAGAGCTGACTTCTTAAAGTATTCACAGGAAATCACACTGGATCCAAACACAGCAAACAGGTGTCTGTCGTTATCTGAGGGAAACAGAAAAGTAACACGTATGAGTGATGAACAGTCTTATTCTGCTCACCCAGACAGATTCACTGTTTGGCCTCAGGTCCTGAGTAGAGAGAGTCTGACTGGACGTTGTTACTCGGAGGTGGAGGTGGAGGTGGGAGGAGGAATTTGTGTAGCAGTCACAAACAAGAATATCAGCAGAGCAGGAGACTCAGATGAAGGTTTATTTGGATTCAATGATAAATCTTGGTCATTATTTTTTGATAACAGTTATTGTTACTTTTGTTACAACAGCAACATGACTCCAGTGTCAGGTCCTTGGCCCTCCAGAGTAGGAGTGTACCTGGATCACAGTGCAGGTGTTCTGTCCTTCTACAGCGTCTCTGGCACCATGACTCGTGGCGTGGCAAAATCACTGACTAGCGCCCCCTAAAGGGCAGCCCCGGCACTACGATTGACCTACTTCTACAAAAATCAATAGGGACATGTGTCTTGTCATGACAAAGAAATAAGTCTCTTGGATAGATATGCTAGACCAAACAGGAAGCCCGCCATTTTGGATTTTTTTGGCCATTTTCTACAATTTTACTCTGATGAACTTGTCCTTGGGATTTCATCAGATCAACTTCAACTTCTGGGAATGTCATGTCAACAAGATGGAGATATAAACTGCCTCAGTATATTTGATTTCATCACACTGTGTGACCGTTGTGTGGCTTCAAAGTTTGATTACACGCCATCAAAACACGAGCTTCTGTATCTTTGGCATATTTGGTCCAATCAAGTCCAAACTAGACACATAATACAAGAGTCGCGACCTAATGACATCTACAAAGAAGTCATAACTTAAAATCACCAGCGCCACCTGCTGGCTACAGGAAGTGACATGTTTTAAACTTTGATGAACTGCTCTTGGCTGCTTAACAATATACAGCTCAAATGAGCTGTACATATGAAAGAACACTTCAAAGGATTCATAAAGCAAATAGTTCTTTGTCAGTTTGCTTTAATGTCACAGTGTCAGTGATGTTAGAATCCTTTGATGTCTTAGACGTAAAGGTGAAAGATTTATAAGATCTGAAGAGAGAAAAGAGTGTTTTTGACCTGAACAGATCTATTAGTCTAGTATAGAAATAGCGATAGACCAGACTGTTGCTCTTTTCAATTGTGTGTTAAAACGTGGGAAAAGAGGAAGTGAAGGAGAGAGGGAGGAGCAGAGATCTGTTTCTGTTCAGAGGAAGTGAATCTGTTCTACAGTCTCTGGCACTGATCACTGCTCTGCTGGACCTGAAGATGTGTTCTGTGATGTCTGCACTGGGAGAAAACGGAAATCTCACCTCCAGCCTCATCTTCAGTCAGCTGCATTGAAGAAGCACAAGCTGGTGGATCCCTCGGAGAAGCTCCAGGAGAACATCTGCTCTTGTCACGACGAGGTGATGAAGATGTTCTGCCGCACTGATCAGCAGTGTATCTGTGATCTCTGCTCTGTGGAGGAACATAAAGACCACGACACAGTGTCAGCTGCAGCAGAAAGGACTGAGAAGCAGAGAGAGCTCGGGCTGAGGAGACAAACAATCCAGCAGAGAGTCCAGGACACAGAGGGAGACGTGAAGCTGCTTCAACAGGAGGAGGAGGCCGTCAATGGCTCTGCTGATAAAGCAGTGGAGGACAGTGAGGAGATCTTCACTGAGATGATCCGTCTGCTGGAGAAAAGAAGCTCTGATGTGGAGCAGCAGATCAGATCCCAGCAGGAAACTGAAGTGAGTCGAGTGAGAGAGCTTCAGGAGAGACTGGAGAAGGAGATCACTGAGCTGAAGAGGAAAGACCATGAACTGAAGCAGCTCTCAGACACAGAGGATCACAACCAGCTTCTACACAACTACCCCTCACTGTCACCACTCAGTGGATCTACACACTCATCCAGCATCAGGTTCCGTCCTCTGAGGGACTTTGAGGACGTGACAGCAGCTGTGTCGCAGGTCAGAGGTCAACTACAGGACATTCTGAGCGAGACAGAGACACAGATTTTACAGATTGTGTCTCAAGTGTGTGTTTTACTGCGACAACCAGAGCCAGAGACCAGAGCTGACTTCTTAAAGTATTCACAGGAAATCACACTGGATCCAAACACAGCAAACAGGCGTCTGTTATTATCTGAGGGAAACAGAAAAGTAACACGTATGAGTGATGAACAGTCTTATTCTGCTCACCCAGACAGATTCACTGTTTGGCCTCAGGTTCTGAGTAGAGAGAGTCTGACTGGACGTTGTTACTCGGAGGTGGAGGTGGAGGTGGGAGGAGGAATTTGTGTAGCAGTCACATACAAGAATATCAGCAGAGCAGGAGACTCAGATGAAGGTTTATTTGGATTCAATGATAAATCTTGGTCATTATTTTTTGATAACAGTTATTGTTACTTTTGTTACAACAGCAACATGACTCCAGTGTTAGGTCCTGTGTCCTCCAGAGTAGGAGTGTACCTGGATCACAGTACAGGTGTTCTGTCCTTCTACAGCGTCTCTGGCACCATGACTCTCCTCCACAGAGTCCAGACCACGTTCACTCAGCCGCTCTATGCTGGAGTGGAGTGTTATGGTTCTGGAGTCACAGCTGAGTTCTGTAAACTCAAATAGACTCGAGTCATTAAAAGCAGTGATTTAGATTCTGTGTGTAAATCTTTAACTTCTTTTGTCTCCATGTTTGTTGATCAAAGTTCGTCGCGTTGTCGTTTCTGCTCCGCACAGAGATCAGCTGTCAATCAAACACTGACCTTCCTTTATCACACATATTTAGTTCTCACTTTGTAAATACAGAAATCTATAATTTAACTGACATGAATGTGTTTGAAAGAACTGATGTTGCTGTTGTTTTCTCATTAGAACCCGAGCACCGAGCGGTGGGAGGCCCTGATCTATTTTGAAGGACTTTCATTTCCTTTTTGGGCTTTTTCAGGGCGAAATTGCTGTAACTTCGGTTTTCTAGGTTCAACTTCCCTCAAACTACATGTGTGTAGCAACAGCCCCAAATTGTGGTAACATTGTCCAATTGACACAAAATTGTTCACGCTACATCAGAGCGTCTGCTTGAGCAGATCTATATGTCTGTGCGTAATAATAGTGATGGCGCCACCTACTGGCAACAGGAAGTAAGCTTTGTTTTACAACTGTCATTCAATTTACATGAAATTTTCACATTGCGATAGCGTGGACCGTAATGAGCAATAAACAGGCAAAGATCGACATCGCGTGAAGGACGCAGGAAGTGAAGCGTTTATCGTTGCCGCAGAGCGCAAAATGCATGCAATGCAGAGACGTGCGCTTGGTCATCGATCGCTCTCTCCCCGACCGCTACAGGCTTCAACATGCGGGTGCTCGGGCCCGCCAGTGCTACAACGGAGCCCTGGTTCTACCTTGAGGCTGAGAGCAGGAGATTCTCTCTCCACAAACAAAGGGCTGGACTGGGACAACATAGAAAACTTGATGATGGATCATCTTCATTGAGACCACTTCAGACAGAAGAACTACTTCATCATGGTGGAGGATCGCAGACTTTGATAATGGACCATAGATCCTGATGGTGGATCCTGATCCTGGTGTCAGCTGATCGAGGACTATGATCACAACCAGACTTCTGGATACACAACGTGTCTCCTCACATGGTCTACCATCAGGAACTCCTCAGTTCATCTGCTGCTTGTGTCCACGGTCACATGTCCACCTGCTGTTGGGCTGCGTCTCCACAGGAGGTCCCCACACAGAAACACAGGTCTGTTGGAAACACGGTGAACAGCAGGAGAAGAAATTATATTATCAAGAAAGAATCAGTTGTTAAGATTTTACAGTGGTGAAAATAATTTAGTATTTTATAAAGTGTTTGTATACAGTGGTCCCACCTGTTGTTATGAGTGACAGCAGCTTCAGCTCTCTCTCTCTCTCTGTCTCTCTCTCTCTTACTCTCTCTCTCTCGCTCTCTCTCGCTCTGTCCCTCTCTCTCTCTCTGTCCCTCTCTCTCTCTTACTCTCTCTCTCGCTCTCTCTCTGTCCCTCTCTCTCTCTCTCTCTCGCTCTCTCTCTCTCTGTCCCTCTCTCTCTCATACTCTCTCTCTCTCGCTCTCTCTCTCTGTCGCTCTCTCTCTCTCTCGCTCTCTCTCTCTCTGTCCCTCTCTCTTACTCACTCTCTCTCTCTCTCTCTGTCTCTCTCTCTTACTCTCTCTCTCTCTCTCTGTCTCTCTCTCTTACTCTCTCTCTCTCTCTCTCTGTCTCTCTCTCTCTTACTCTCTCTCTCTCGCTCTCTCTCTCTCTGTCCCTCTCTCTCTCTCTCTCTCTCTGTCCCTCTCTCTCTCTTACTCTCTCTCTCGCTCTCTCTCTGTCCCTCTCTCTCTCTCTCGCTCTCTCTCTCTCTGTTCCTCTCTCTCGCTGTCTCTCTCTGTCCCTCTCTCTCTCTCGCTCTCTCTCTCTCTGTCCCTCTCTCTTACTCACTCTCTCTCTCTCTCTCTCTCTCTGTCTCTCTTTCTTACTCTCTCTCTCTTACTCTCTCTCTCTCTCTCTCTGTCTCTCTCTCTTACTCTCTCTCTCTCTCTCTCTCTTTCGCTCTCTCTCTGTCCCTCTCTCTCTCTCGCTCTCTCTCTCTCTGTCCCTCTCTCTCTCTTACTCTCTCTCTCGCTCTCTCTCTCTGTCCCTCTCTCTCTCGCTCTCTCTCTCTCTGTCCCTCTCTCTTACTCACTCTCTCTCTCTCTCCCTCTCTCTCTCTCTGTCCCTCTCTCTCGGATCCCTCTTGGACTCAGTTCATCCTGGCTGCATCAAACACGGTCAAGTTCATCAAAATTAAAGACGAAACTTCCGGTGTAGATTATCAAAATAAAGTTTCTACCACCCTCGTTTCTATAAAGAAAATAATTGCATTCCTGCCACCTACCGTGTTTATTACCATTTGTGATAAAAATCGATTCTTCAAACTTATAATAAGTATTCGCATGAGTCTTTATGTTTTGTCGCCTCTTGACACCAAAGGACTTTGTATAACACGTGGAAGGATCAGGATCCAGTTTCTTATTAATTATTTGTTAACATTGTGGAATCAACGCTTTGGACAGTGAATCCTCAGAGAATAAATCATGTAGTCAAGTTATATGTTCGGCTCCTCCTCCGGATGTGGCCACCACTTCAAATGAAGCCACCAGGGGTCGTGTCTCCATCTTTTATTTTGAAAGAGGAGGCAGGTGGTGCAGCGCAGCTTGACGCAGCTTCCTGTCTGCTTGTCCCCATCAGCCCCACAGAGAGGAGAGGAGGACAGAGAGGAGGAGACAAGGAGAGAAGAGGACGAGGAGAGAGGGATGTCCTCACACCCACTCTGACCCGCATGGCTCCGGATCCACCGGGACCTTAGACCCGTGCGGGTTCTCACGCACGCCCCGGAGCCCGGGTCCTGCTGATGTGTGCGGAGCAGCGTGAGGAGGTGCGTGAGGAGGAGCATGAGGAGGAGCGTGGCCGTGGGGGCGGCTCTGCTCCTGGGGACGATGTGTGCAGGTGAGCCGGGGACCGCCGAACCCGAACCCGAACCCGAACCCGAACCCGAACCCTAGAACCCTAGAACCCTAGAACCCGAACCCGGGGACGGTCCTTCATCTGGTGCGGCGCGTGCACGAGAGACTGTTGTGGTTCATCCACCTGAGTGTGCGTGTGTCTGCGCGCGTGCGTGTGAGGGAGACAGAGTGTGTGCGCCTGTCTCTGTGGGGGGGCACGTTTCCTTGTCCTCCTTTCGCACCGGAGCGTGCACGCTAAGCGCGTGAGTGTGCACGTCGGGGAATCGGCGCGTGCGTGCTTCAGGCTGCAGAGCTCCATTGTCTGCTGACACGTGCACGCGGATCGATCTTCTCTTACACGCGCGTTTTTACTACAGCACGCGACGGGTGGATGAATGAAGCGCGTGCACGTGGCCTTGTAGTAGTGAGGGTGGGAAGAGGCTCTGTGCGCGTGCGCGCTGGTAAAATACTACATAGACGCGCGCACACGTGTGTGTGTGCTCACTTCGTCGTTGTGTTGTAGTGACGTCACAGGTCCTTGTGTCGTCATGATGATGTCATATTTGAGTTTGAGTTATTCCTCAGTCACATGTAAAGATGGCCGACACTACCTGTTGCCATGGAGACGTGATGTGAGGCTGTTTTTAAAAAGTCAAAAGTTCTCATCTGTCTCGTTGTGTTACTCTCTGATACACTGTGTGTGTGTGTGTGTGTGTGTGTGTGTGTGTGTGTGTGTGTGTGTGTGTGTGTGTGTGTGTGTGTGTGTGTGTGTGTGTGTGAGACCCTGATAACAACCTTTGATGGACAGGTCCCAGGTTCTTATCTGCAGCTCTAATGTCCTCCTGCCATGTTGGACCTGAACCCTCAGACCTACAGGACGTCTGGAGTCCAGAGCACAAAGAAAGACGAGTGGGGGGGGGAGTCTTTGTTGTTCAGAGACGATGAGGCCCAAGTGTGAGAGGTCACATCTATTGTGTGTGTCTGTCGTCTGAGAGGCGGAGTAAAGGGCCGACGGTCACACTAGACCATGTCATCACTGTTGCTATGGTTACGCCTAGTGGAGTTTTCCAGCCTCTGAGACTCGTTGTGGGACTCGTTGTGGGACTCGTTGTGGGACTCGTTGTGTGACTCGTTGTGGGACTCGTTGTGGGACTCGTTGTGTGACTCGTTGTGGGACTCGTTGTGGGACTTGTTGTGGGACTCGTTGTGGGACTTGTTGTGGGACTCGTTGTGGGACTTGTTGTGGGACTCGTTGTGGGACTTGTGGGACTCGTTGTGGGACTCGTTGTGGGACTCGTTGTGGGACTCGTTGTGGGACTTGTTGAAGTCCCTCCAGGTCCATGTGTAGATGGTTGTTCTCATCTTGGTTAAATCAAGTCCGAGAACCTTGCTGTTATAATCGTACACACATGAAACCTAAACGTGTGTGAGTGTGTGTTTGTGTAGATGATCTCAACAACATATGCGTGCACACAACTTTGCCTAGCAGATGTGTGTGTGAGTGACCCCTGACCCTCATGTCTGGATCACACAAGGCTTCTTAATTTGAATGTGGTCATTTTGCATGATAATGTCGCACACACAGACACACACTTTGAGTGATTTGCATTTGTGGGTTGTGCACGTCTGTGTCCATATCATCATGGAAACAGGAGGTTTCACACACACACACACACACACACACACACACACACACACACACACACAGTGTTAATGTGTGAGTCTTTTATCACAGTCGGACTAAATCGTGAATCTTTAAATAACACAGCTGCAGCCGTCCCTGTTTATAAAGCAGAGGAGGTCAAAGGTCATGAGAACAGACCTGTCTCCAGGAGGCTCCTCCTCCTCCTCCTCCTCCTCCTCCTGCTCCTCCTCCTCCTCCTCCTCCTCCTCCTGAGCTCCTGTGTAGAGTCTGAAGAGCAGTGAGAACAGCACGGGGGGGGGGGGCACACTCTGGTGAAGAAGAGCTGACACACGATGAAGATGTGAAGAGTGTGTGTTGTGATCAGAGCTGACGACGTGTCAGGTGATGTAAACATGATCACATGACCTCTGCAGGTCACTTCCTGTGTCTGCCCCCCCCCCTCAGCTCTGAGTCCTCACGGTTCAGTTGTTTATCTTAACTCACAAACTCACAACTAGATGATACTTAATATCCTGCAGAATATCTTCAGGCTTCATACGTGTGCGTGTGCACATGTGTGCGTGTGCTGAAATGTCAACAAACTCAATGATGTTAACGGACACGCGTGTTGGGATGTTTCTGACGTGTTGCTGCTGATTCATCAGATTTAACGTCCAAGCAGCAGAAACATGATGGACACTTCCTGGTGTTGATGATGACATCACCACTGATCAGCATATATTTAAATTGTGTGTGTGAGAGACGGTCGACCTTTGACCTTCATTGTGTGTCTGGCTCTTACGCCCGCCATACAGCCGTCACCATGGAAACGCTGGCTGCCATATGGGGCAGCTGTTCTGACGTGTGTGTGTGTGTGTGTGTGTGTGTGTGTGTGTGTGTGTGTGTGTGTGTGTGTGTGTGTGTGTGTGTGTGTGTGTGTGTGTGTGTGTGTGTGTGTGTGTGTGTGTGTGTGTGTGTGTGTGTGTGTGTGTGTGTGTGTGTGTGTGTGTGTGTTAAAGTCACAAACCTCAGAATAAAACTTTATTAAACTACTTTTGTCAGTAAGTTCGATCGTTGTCCACCAGCAAGGTGATTGTGATGATGAAGATGATGAAGATGATTGTGAAGATGAAGATGATTGTGATGATGAAGACGATGAAGATGATTGTGGTGCAGGTGGTGAGGATGATGAAGATGATGAAGATGATTGTGATGATGAAGATGATTGTGATGATGAAGATGATGAAGATGATTGTGAAGATGAAGATGATGAAGATGAAGATGATGAAGATGATTGTGAAGATGAAGATGATTGTGATGATGAAGACGATGAAGATGATTGTGAAGATGAAGATGATGAAGATGATTGTGGTGCAGGTGGTGAGGATGATGAAGATGATGAAGATGATTGTGATGATGAAGATGATTGTGAAGATGAAGATGATGAGGATGATTGTGATGATGAAGATGATTGTGATGATGAAGATGATGAAGATGATTGTGAAGATGAAGATGATGAAGATGAAGATGATGAAGATGATTGTGAAGATGAAGATGATTGTGATGATGAAGATGATTGTGAAGATGAAGTTGATGAAGATGATTGTGGTGCAGGTGGTGAGGATGATGAAGATGATTGTGATGATGAAAATGATTGTGATGATGAAGATGATTGTGAAGATGAAGATGATGAAGATGATTGTGGTGCAGGTGGTGAGGATGATGAAGATGATGAAGGAGTATTGACCAGCGAGCGTTAGCGTCCAGGCTGACCTCTAAACGTCTGTCAGACGAGTGTGTGTTTGTAATAACTGTTAATGAACCCCGGGGGGGGGGGGGGGGGTTAGCAGACAGCGCCCCCTGGATCACTGACTCATTGAATCCTGTGTGAGCTGCAGGACTGAGCCATGAGGACATCCTGGAGTGTCTCTACTACAACGTGAACTTCGAGCTGGAGCAGACCAACCAGAGCGGCGTGGAGCGCTGCGAGGGCGAGGCGGACAAGCGCTCGCACTGCTACGCCTCCTGGAGGAACGAGTCGGGATCCATCCAGCCCGTGAGGAAGGGCTGCTGGCTGGACGACTTCAACTGCTACGACCGGTACTAACACACACCATGAAGGTCAAAGGTCATGCAGTGTTTAATAGCAATGACACACAAACTCCCGACCGCCACAGAGCGGCTTCATGATGAATCCATGTAGGTACAGCTGATGACATGAACCGTTGTGCACTTCCTGTGTGTGTCTGTCAGGCGGGAGTGCGTGGCCACGGAGGAGAGTCCGCAGGTCTTCTTCTGCTGCTGCGAAGGAAACGCCTGCAACGACAAGTTCACTCACCTGCCGGACGCCATCGGACCGCGTGAGTCTCACATGATGTCACGTGCTTCTGGTTCCTGTGTCACAGCTCCACCCTCATTAATTAATCTACTGTGTGTGTGTGTGTGTGTGTGTGTGTGTGTGTGTGTGTGTGTGTGTGTGTGTGTGTGTGTGTTAGTGATCAAAGCCCCGCCCCCTAGCGTTGGCGTGTTAAACGTGATGATTTACTGCTTCCTGCCTGTCACCATGTTGTCTGTCACTCTGCTCACGGCCGTCTGGATGTACACACACCGCAAACCTCCGTACGGACACGTGGACATTACAGAGGTACACACACACACACACACACACACACACACACACACACACACACACACACTCAGACACACACACACACACACACACACACACACACACACTCAGACACACACACAAACACACACGCACACACACACACAGACACACACACACACACAGACACACACACACACACACACACACACACTCAGACACACACACGCACACACACACACACAAACACACACACACACACACTCAGACACACACACAAACACACACGCACACACACACACAGACACACACACACACACAGACACACACACACACACACACACAGACACACACACACACACACTCAGACACACACACACACACACACACACACACACACACACACTCAGACACACACACACACACTCAGACACACACACACACACAAACACACACACACACACACTCAGACACACACACAAACACACACGCACACACAGACACACAGACACACACACACACACACTCAGACACACACACAAACACACACGCACACACACACACACACACAAACACACACACACACACTCAGACACACACACAAACACACACACACACACACTCAGACACACACACACACACACTCAGACACACACACACACACACACTCAGACACTCAGACACACACACACACACTCAGACACACACACACACACAAACACACACGCACACACAAACACACACACATACACACTCAGACACACACACACACACACTCAGACACACACAAACTCAGACACACACACACACACACTCAGACACACACACACTCAGACACACACACAAACACACACACACACACACTCAGACACACACACACACACACACACTCAGACACACACACACACACACACTCAGACACACACACACACACACACACACACACACACACACACACACACACACACACACATTCTGTCTCTCACACTCAGTGGAGTCTTGAACCCGTGGTGCGCCCCTTGTGGCTGCTTGGTGAACTGCAGCCTGTTTTCTCTCTTGCTCTCACCCACTGGTGTTGTTCCTCTGATGAACTGCAGGTGGCGCTGGATCAGACTGAAATCACTTTGCCGTGTGACGCCTCAAGATATTTGTTGTTTATTAATTTGTTCATTCACACATGTAAACAGAATCGTCTGATCATCAGATTATTGATCAGGCCCCCCCCCCCTCTCCTCAGGACCCAGGTCTTCCTCCTGCGTCCCCCCCGCTGGGTCTCCAGCCCCTGCAGTTACTGGAGGTGAGAGCCAGGGGGCGCTTCGGCTGCGTGTGGAAAGCCCAGATGATGAAGGAACACGTGGCCGTGAAGGTTTTCCCCGTCCAGGTGCGACCACAGGTTTTCATTTTGCCGTTTGTTTATGGGCGTGTCTCCGTTTGTTTGTGGGCGTGTCTCCGATTCACTTTTTAAAAATGTCTCCCCCCCCCCCCCGACAGAATAAGGAGTCGTGGGAGAACGAGAGAGACGTGTTCACGACTCCAGGGATGAGACATGAAAACATCCTGAGGTTCATCGGCTCAGAAGACCGAGGGGGTCACCTGGAGGCGGAGCTATGGCTCATCACAGAGTTCCACGAGAGGGTGAGGAGGAGGAGCTGTGATGTCACAGTGAAGATGATGATGAAGATTTAACAGGAACTAAAATGTGAAACTCCTCAGTTTTAATCGACTGGTTTGTAAACATCTTTAACATAGAAGTTAAAATCCCAGATCGCCCTCTGAGTCGCAATG
>NC_083655.1:325000-332500 GCF_963576545.1 Limanda limanda
TGCCTCTTTTGTTTTATTTCTCAACCCCTTCACTTGTCTCCTTATCTCGGGCTCAACCTCGAGTCTTTCCCTCGTTTCCTCCCTCAACTGTCTGTTCCCTTGTTTCCTTCCTTGAGTCTCTTCACTGTTCCCTCGTCTCCTTCCCGGAGTCTCTTCTCTGTTCCCTTGATTCCTTCCTCCAGTCTCTCTTCCCTCGTTTCCTCCCTCAACTGTCTGTTCCCTTGTTTCCTTCCTTGAGTCTCTCTTCCCTCGTTTCCTATCTTGGGTCTTCCCTTGTGTCGTTCCTCGAATCTGTTTCCTTTTTTCCTTTGAGTCTCCTTTCCCTTGTTTCCTTCCTCTCCTCTCATCCTTTCATCCGTCCCCTAATTCCCTTCTTCACTTCCTTTCCTTCACATTTTCCAAATGTCACACTATGTGCATGAAAATATGTTTCGATGAAAACTAATTGTAGGATGAGATCAACTGAATTTGGTTTTCAAAGACACGAAACTAGCAATAATTCCCACATGCAGCCGTTCTTCTGAATGTATCGTCACGTGACTCCTCCTCCTCTGTCGGGAGCATCAGCAGACTGACTCAGATCCAGGTGTTTCCAGGTGTTTCCAGGAACATGTGACCTCATTAGCTGACAGTTGGACGACGCCCTCAACATTCAGGAGGTTTCAGGATAAGAATCACGATGTCATAGACAGCTAGCATCGTTAGCACGCCACAGTGGAACCAGTCGGGTGCCCAACCCAAACAAGAAGGAACCACTGATGATACTGGTCTTAAACCAGTCCGGCTGCTAACCCCCCCCATCATGAGACATTCCGACCCAAAGACCAGTGTTGTCTCCTCATGGTCGTCATGGTGTCCACCGCAGCACGTGGCTCAGCTAGCTCCACCTGTTCCAGAACCCCTGAAGAAGAACCTCAGTGACGTGAAGCTTCCGTCATGTTCACGCTTCCACTTCCTGCTGCTCACCTTCACCGCCGTGGACGTCAGGGTTCAGAGCATCACACTCTTTAGTTCTGAACTAAATATGTTTGTAAAGAAAGCTGAAAGAAATCCAGATGTTTGTGACCTCCGGGTCAGAAGGTGAAGCCGAACAGAAACCAGGTGAAACTCAGCGTGACCTTCGTTGTTCTGTTGGAGCGAATGTTCAAGTTCTTGAGATGAACTGAAAATGAGACGTCACCTCCAAAGTCTTGTGTCACTCGGCTTTGTGCGAGTCACGCTTCCGTGTTTTTGGTAAAGTGCCTGTGAGGAGAAACCACGAGGTCGGCCCTTCTGGATTCCTCCTGAACATCAGAAACTCTTCTTCCAGTGAACGTGTTGAACGGATGTGGAGCTTTCCAACGAAGAGATGAAAGATTCTGTCTCACAAACACGAGAAACATCTGGGATCAGTGTCAACCTCCACTTGGGGTTTCCTATGCACATTGTCAAGGGGTCATTGTTAATCTGGGGGGGGGGGCGGGGCAGTGACACTGCCGGGGTCACATGACGCTTCTCACCTGAACAGAGCAGTTGTGTAAAGATGGCCGCCTCCTTTTCGATATGTTCATAACCTCAATCAAAGTTTCTGTGATGTTAATGTCATAGTTCTGCTTTGAAGTTTTCGATCTATCTTAACATGATGACGTTTTAGTCATTTTCCGTTTCCAGTTTCCAGTGAAACTGTCTTTCTCTTGTTAAAGCAAAGTTCTGAATCAGTTTTCTACAGAACTCGACATGAATCCACATATCGTTCATACAAAGTCGTTTCTTTCCACAATCACGTCTCCAGTCGGAGTTTGTCCCTCTGGTTAAACCACAGACTGTAGATATGAACGGGTTCAAGCAGCTGATATGAGATGAATCTGATTCCTCACGTCTGCTGACGGAGCCTCAGACGTCCTGAAGCAAAGAGGATCCGTGCCAGGGTTACATTCATGAGATTACAGAGAAAACACATGAGAAATCATTTTCAGCTTTTCTGAGCTTCAGTCAAATTACAAATAAATCAACTTCAGATATTATTTATCTTGTCAGGACACCTTCCATGACTCATGATGTCAGAGGTCAAAGTGAGAGGCAGCCATCTTTACACAGCTGTCCACCACTAGGATGACGAGAAGATGTGAAATGTAAATATTGTACTTTGTGTTTCCCTGTTGTTGCTCGACTGTAGAAACGAGTGATTCAACAAAACAGAAACAAGTCTCTGTTCGACCTGGTTTTCATTACTGTAAAAACTGAAGCTGGTTTTTCTTTATCAAGTATATAAATATGTATGTAAACGACAGATGGAAGAAATTCACCCAAACAGGAATGATATTAAAAAAGCTTCTGTCCATTCACTGAATATTTATATTTTCTACTTCTTAGATCGATGTTGAGTACTTGATTGAATTTGAATTTTCCTTTATTATCAGATAAACCAGAGGAACTGATACTCGGCAATAAACGTAGAGACGTGATGTAACGATGCAGCTGACTTCGTCCTCTCTGATTCTCATTTAAATTACCAGGAGACTTCTTCCACTCACGTAACATCTCAAACGTCACGTCTCAGATCCATAGATAACGAGTCCTTTGTTCCATCCAGACGTGAAGATTCTAATTCCTTATTCTCCGGCTCCAGCAGGAAGTCGTTAGAGACTCAGCAGTTTGTCCTGAATGCTGCAGCACGAGTCCTGAAGACAACCAGGGACAGAGACCACGTGTCTCCAGTGTTAGCTTCACTACATTGGCTTCCTGTTACATTTAGAATTAGAACTCCTCCTCCTCACCTGCATTAATAACATGTCAGCATCAAACCTTAAAGCGCTGATACCTGATCACCACTCGAGCCCTGAGCTCCCAGAACCCACTGACTCCGATCTTCATTCAGAACGTTTCTCTGGAGTTTGAGGAAGTTGCTCCTTGTTAACATCTGAGACAAACTGGGACGACTCATGGAAAGTGACTGACTGGACCAGGTCAGCACACACAAAGAAATCAAGAGAATTTCTTTTGTTTTGATTCTTCATGATGTAAAATATTTTATTTTCTGTAGATGATTCTAAATCAGTATCTCAACATTTTGCCTCAAAACAAACAGAAACATCGTCACTCAGTTTTTTTCATCCTGCGTTTATGTGCGAGGTTTGATTTCTTCTTCATCATCGGACGTTAACAGATCTGCAGACAAATCAAATTAAATAAAAAAGACCCTAAAGAGTGACGAAGGCCACGCGCTTCAGTCTTCGACCAATCAGACGGCAGGAAACCGTGGCAGAAAAGGCTCCAGTGGAAAAGGAGTGAGGGTTAAACGCTGGTGATGAAGAGGAGGATGAGGATGATGAAGAGGAGGATGATGATGATGTCACACTAAGCTCTACACCTCTTAATTTATGGTCCAGATATTTACACGCTGCGAGTCGGACCTTGAACTCACCATGGACTTAGAAAAATCACTTCATTAATAAATAAAAATAAAAACAACAAGCTCTTATTTTACAGGAAATGTAAAAAAAACAGGAGGGTGGGGGGGGGACTTGTGGAATCAAGTTTCTGGTTTTTATAGTTGTGTGTTTATTAAGTGCAACTTTATTGATAAACTTCCCTTTGACAAAACATTCTCTTATTTCAGTGACTCACATTTTTACACCAGTTTTTACAAAATATACAAACAGAGGACCAGCCCCTTCGTTAGCCACGCCCCCCTCAGCTGCCCTGATTATACAGCCCCGCCCCCTCCCCAGTCAACATTAGTTCTCTGATCAAAACTCGATCAGTTTTATTATGAAAGTCTTCTGATATGAAGTTAAGCTCCACCTACAGAGGTGGGACATTAACATCCAGTTTCAGCACCAAGATGAGAGAGCTGCCAGGGTGTGTGTGTACGTGTGTGTGTGTGTGTGTGTACGTGTACGTGTGTGTGTGTACGTGTGTGTGTGTACGTGTGTGTGTGTACGTGTGTGTGTGTGTATACGTGTGTGTGTGTGTTCAGTTCATCCACTTGCTGCAGTTGACGGCTCCACAGTGACACGGGATCTTGTGTTGATCGTCCTCCAGGTCGAACTTGTAGTCGTACGACAACTGAGACACGAAGAGAGAATCGATATTAAACATTCATATATTTATTTATATTCATTTATCAGTTCGTTGACAGTTCAGACGTACAGTTTATCAACATTGAGAAATAAATGAAACACTTGATGTATTGATTGGCTGCAAATAACAATTATAAAAAGTTTCATTTCCAGCAGTTTTTTTAAAAATAAATTTGGTCCCCGTTTACAATGCTGTTATTTCATTATTCTATTTTATCTATAATAATAAAAGTTTGAAACATCACCTCTTCTCCTCTCTGGATGCGTCGACACGAGCTGATGATGATCTTGTTTTCCTTCTCCACCGTCACCACCTCCGTGATGCAGTTCGGACCACACGAGTGGTTGATGTACCTGTCAATCACAGATCAACAACACAGGTGGTTGATGTACTTGTCAATCACAGATCAACAACACAGGTGCTAGATGTACCTGTCAATCACAAATCAACAACACAGGTGGTTGATCTGTGATTGACAGGTACATCAACATGTCTGATCATAAAGATAAGACACTATTAACACATTGTTTTGACCCCTGTCTGTCTCCATGGTGATGCTTGTCTGTACTGACAGGATGTGAGTCCATGGTAGACTTTCACAATAAAACAACCAACAGCTGACAGGTTGGTGTCATCTGGCTTTAGTCCTCACCTGCTGCTCGTAAGGGGGGGGGGGGCACATCTGATGATTGAGCCATCATACAACTTGGACAGTTCACAACCAGGTGACCTTTGACCTGAAGTCACATTAAAAACCAGTCTGAACCAGTCTCACCTGGCAGGTCCTCCTGTGATGGTGGCGTCGATCACGTAGTCGTTGTCAATCCGAAACATGTACACACCACGGTTCTACACACACACACACACACACACACAGAGAGAAAACATCAGTGTGGGTCAGTAAGTGTGTGTGTGTGTACGTGGGTGTGTGTGTGTGTGTGTGTGTGTGTGGGCTCTGGTACAGATTTCTAAATGAGGACCTTTAGTCCGGACCTCACTTTCTGACCCTTAGCGCTTCAGGGGTCAACACTTGGTTTCAGGGTCACAATGAGGTTCAGGTCAGAGTCGGGGGGGATAATGTCAGGGGCCGATGTCCCCACAGAGATAGAAGAACAAACAGGATGGGTGTGTGGCTGTTACCTGGGACTCGTACAGACGCTCCTTACGATTGGCCACCTCACTCCGGATGATGGTGCCGATGTACTCGATGACCATGGTGAACTTCTCAATGTCTCTGGCAGCGTACAGACCTAGACCCTGCACACACACACACACATACACACAGACACACAGACACACAGACACACAGACACACAGACACACACACACACACACACACAGACACAGACACAGACACAGACACAGACACACACACACACACACACACACACACACACACACACACACACACACACACACACACACACACACACACACACACACACACAGGGTCAGTGTCCTGTCCGGCAGGCAGCAGTCACATGACCTGGTGACCCCTCAGGCGTCTCACCTGGATGCGGGAGCGAGCCAGGTACACGTTGCTCTTCCACTCGGCCTTCATGCGGCGGTACTGCGACGCCTTGGAGTGGCGTCCCTGGTGAGCGCTGCTCACAGATTCTCCCGGAGACAGAGAGATGACGCCCGGGACGAGCCCCACGATGGAGCCCACCGAGCCCTGACACCGGGGGGCGATGCTGGTCAGCAGGTACAGTCTGTCGCACACACACAACGGACTGACGTGAGGCCTTCAGGGGCGGCTGGGAGATTACACGTTCCACTTATAGAACACAGATGTGTGACAGCCAGAAACAAAACAAACGTCCTCTTAAAACTGTTAATCAATTATCAAAATCATTGACAATTAGTGATCCAATCCATTAATTGACAAATGGCTGCAGATGTAATCAGATTACCTCTTTGCCTGGAAGGCTTTGGGCTCAGAGCGGGCGGAGCCTGAGGGGTTGAAGGCCAGGGGCCACTCCATCAGAGGGTTCCTGCCGTAGCGGAAGTTGTAACGTCCACAGGCCTCCACACCTGGTAACTACACACAGAGAGTGAGTCTGTGTCTTCACTTGTGGACATACAGAGTGTGTGTGTGTGTGTGTGTGTGTGTGTGTGTGTGTAACGTACCGACTCTATGATCCTGATCACTGCAGACGTAGTTAAACCGAACAGATCTTCTCCTTTCAGATAAGCAGGAAACAGCTTCAAGGTTCCACTGGACGATCTCATCTGAGACACTGGATCCAGGATCTGATCCCACACAGCTGCAGACACACACACACACACACACACACACACACACACACACACACACACACACACACACACACACACACACACACACACACACACACACACACACACACACACACACACACACACACACACACACACACACACACACACACACACACACACACACACACACAAGTCTGTTCACTGCAATTCAGTTCTTCCATTTTCTGCTTCTTCATACAGATAAATAATCCAGAGATGACCTTTGACCTGTTGATGTTGAACAGGTTTGTTTGAACACTCATTTTATTGTGTTTATACTGTTTATCCATAGAACCCTGATCTCCATCAACACCTAAAAGAAGTTCTGTTATAAATACAATAAAAATACCATAACATTTTTTTCATGATTACATTACATTTCAATGAGCGGACACTTTTATTAAAATCGACTTAAAATAAGTGCATCAACCATGAGGAACAAACCGGAACAACAAGAATCAAGAAAGTACAATTTCTTCAAGAAAGTCAAACTACAAACTAGGGATAGGCATAATTAATCAACCATCGATTAATGGATTATTAAGAATTTCGTCGATGACATTATTTTGTCATCGAGGAAATTCTGTTGCGTTCACTGCGAACACTGCGAAGCTAAACGTCTCCATGAGCGCATGAGGAGTCCACTGCTCTTCTTCAAGTAGGAGGTCGGGATATCCGAGTTTCCTGAACGCAGCACAGTGAGGATGTTATCAGCTGTAGGAAGCAGCTCGGAGCTATACTCTACGAGCCCCGCTGAGAGACCAGCAGCTAGCCGCTGGGAGCTAGCTGGATCTGACGGTTCTCGACCTCTCAGTCCGGTTGTTGTCACGTCATCAATCCCGGAACCCCTCACCCAGACCCGGGTCTGTACGGGTTCCCTTCCCCGTAGACTGAGGGTCCGTGTGCCGACATGAAGCCGAGCTCCGCAGCTAGCTTTGGAGCTAGCGGAGGCTACCTCCAAAGCTAGCCTCTTCGGACCTGGACAAAGCCGGGTCTGGTGGAGGGGTTCCGGGATTGAGAACGTGACAACCACTGGACTGAGAGGTCGAGAACCGCGAAATCCAGCTAGCTCTCAGCGGCTAGCTGCTCTCTCATCGGGGCTTAGGAGGACAGCAGCGCTTATTTACAAGTGTAACATTGATCGGATCCGTTTAACAT
>NC_083655.1:337500-347500 GCF_963576545.1 Limanda limanda
CGTTTAAAACCTTCGGTGTCGTCGGTGGGAAGTTTACCTGAGCTCCTCCTGGTTGTTGTGGGGGGGAGTCGGTAATGAGGCGGGGACATCTACTGTCTTGTGGGTGTGGTTTACCACCAAAAGACCGCCCCCTTTGTGCTTCAGATCTGACGAACTTTTCACTGAGAAAATAATAAAAACTTTTATAACTTTATCTTTACTTGTATGATTGTGTGAAATGTTGTGGCCAGAAGTATGTGAGCAGCTGGACTTCAGAGTGTTTATAAAGAAGACTACTTCCTGTCACTTCCTGCCACTTCCTGTCACTTCCTGTCACTTCCTGTCACTTCCTGTGATTCCACAACGGGAGCTCTCCTCTCCACACTGAACACTCAGATAAACAACCAAATAATGATCTGATCACATTTCTTAGATCACACAGTGATGTTCAGCCTGAGTGTTCCCGGTTCCCTTCAGGCAGACGCCACAGAACCGACCCGGTTCCATCACGCCACAGAACTGACCCGGTTCCCTTCAGGCAGACGCCACGGAGGAGAACCGACCCGGCTCCGTCACGCCACAGAACCGACCCGGTTCCATCACGCCACAGAACCGACCCGGTTCCCTTCAGGCAGACGTCACAGAACCGACCCGGCTCCCTTCAGGCAGACGCCACAGAACCGACCCGGCTCCGTCACGCCACAGAACCGACCCGGTTCCCTTCAGGCAGACGCCACAGAACCGACCCGGCTCCGTCACGCCACAGAACCGACCCGGTTCCCTTCAGGCAGACGCCACTCGACCCGGCTCCATCACGCCACAGAACCGACCCGGCTCCATCACGCCACAGAACCGACCCGGTTCCGTCACGTCACTCGACCAGCAGCAATGTGGATTCATCTCAAGAGCCTTTGATCTTTGTCTGGCACTCTGTGCATTCTGCAAATTCTGCATTAATATTCTGGGTCTTACAGGATGTGTCCTTGTGTTCTGTTTTGGGTTGCAAAGGGGCGGAAAGTTTCCGGTAAATTTCCGGAAACTTTCCGGAAACTTTCCATGGGAACTTTAGCTCGGGAATTTTGGGAATTTTGAAAAAAAAAACAAAACTACTCAAATTAAACGCTGAGCAATAAAAACATCATTCAAAACTCTATTTTAAAGATGTATGGAACGTTGAGTTTCAACCCTCCACTGGTCATTCTTCCATCACATGCACAGATAACTCCCAGCATGCTTCACTCTACAGCAGGGCTATTGAGGCCTGCTGTAGAGTGAAGGACTAGTCAGGTAAGTTTCCATGATATTACTGGGAAAATATATTAGCATGCTGATTGAGGATTGTTCATCTGTTCATCTAGACTATTTCCATTCATTTATCCATCAATTGTAAAATATTTTACAGACGATTCCAATTGTTTGTCTAACTATTTATATCTCTGGCATTGCATTAGTGTTTTTTTACAAACTTTTTTCTCATCTTATTCTACAGAACAATGCCACGTGCACTCTCTCATGTGTGGAGACATTTCACCTCATCCAATGTAGAAGGAAAGGCTGTGTACATTTGCAAATACTGTGCAAAGACCTATGTTAAGAATGACACAACGATGCAGAAGCATATAGTCAAGTGCCCAAAGTTTCCTCAGGGCTCAAATCAGCCTATGACACAACAAAATGTTTATATTTATGTCTGTATATGACAAGGTCAATACAGTTAGTATAAATTACCCACAACATTTCCAGTTTATTCCCGTTAATTCCCGTATATTCCCGTTTATTCCCATGGAAAGTTTCCAACTTTGAATATTCCCGGAATTTTGCAACCCTAGCTCTGTTGTTTGTTGTCTGTTACACAATGTTGCTGACCAGCTGCTGAACACACACCCATTTCCCTGTGGGGACAGTATGTTGTGTTAGTAGTGTGTTTGTGTATATTGTGTCATGGCGTCTCCTCACCGTCCGGCTCGCTGATCTCCTTCCTGCTCAGCTCCTCCGTCGTGGCGAAGCCGTTCACCAGCTTCTGCCTGGCCACAGGCGGGGGGGTGGGGGGCAAGGAGGCCGGAGGTGTGGGGGGGTTACTGAGGTTATTCTGCTGGGAGAGAGAGAGAGTCACTCAGAGCAGACTGTACAATGGCTGTAGTATTTCTATAGTACTGTAGTATGACGGTAGTATCAGTGTAGTACTGCTGAGTAGAACCTTGTGTATGAGCTGCGAGTAGAAGTCGCTGACTCCGCCCAGGCCGGCGTTCCCGAAGGAGCCGCTCAGCCTCGAGTCTCCGCCCACAGACGAGCTGCCGAACGGGGGGAACAGACTCAGGTCGACGCCCAGAACCGGTTCCATGAGGGGCAGCGCCGCCAGCTGAGGGGGAGGAGCCACAACTCAACACAGGTTCACGGGTAACGGAAAAGAATCAATAACGAGAAGAGTTTAGTTTCAGTTTGAGGAGAAAGAAAAAGATCAGGAAACAAAGAGAAGAGAGGAGGGGCATGGAGGAGGCGTGGCCTTGTACCTGTCGGAGGTGTGTCATCAGCGGGTCAGAGGAGGAGGAGTTCAGTGTCTTCTCCTCCTCCTCTCTCTTCCTCCTCTTGTATTTGGGAGTAGTTCTGTCCTTCTCAGGGCGAGTGAGTCTCTTACTGCGCTGAACCTTCTTCCTGTTGGAGGCGTCCATCAGCTCGCCATCGTCCATCATCACCTGCAGGACAGGGCGCCGTGTTAGTGTTTCCGTGGTTACAAGGCCGTCGGTCACATGACGCGCTGAGTCGGGGAAACGTCTCCGCCGCAATAACAGACGATATCATGCTCTAAACTAAATATGACTTTTAATAAATGTTTTGCTGAACGCAGCCTTGGTCAAAATAACCCCTCCCCCCCTCTCCTCACCACGTTGCCATAGGAACCAGGCTTGTCCTCCTCCTCAGAACGGACGCTCTCATTGGACAGCTGGCGGCAGGCGGGGGGCGGGGCCTGGACGGTGTAGGACAGTGTGATGGCATTGGACATCTTGTCCTTCAGCAGATGTCTGAGCAGCTCCTTCCCCCCGTCTCCACCCCCCCCATGGAGGGGGGACGGGGGGGAGAACAGCTCGCCTTCTCCCTCCTCCATCTTCACCACCCGCGCCCCACAGGCGCCATCGTCCTCACGCTCCTCCTGCAGGAGACACGAGAACAACAATCAAACACGTGGAGCATCATCACCACGTCAGACACTGAGCCAATCACAAGTCTCCAAACCTTGACCAGCAGAGGAGCTGCCGCCCGGGGGGGGTGGGAGGAGCCGAGGTGGGAGGAGCTCTGCTGGGCCGCGGCGCCGGTCGACAGCTGCCTCTCCAGCTCCGAGGACGGAGCCAGACCGCTGAACGACACCACTGATTGGTCCACAGGGCCCGGAGTGGGTGTGCAACAGGAAGTGGGCGGAGCTGTGTTGTCATCAGAGTGGGAGGACAGGGGCGTCCTACTGCCCCCCCCTCCCACCATGTTGTCCCCGTCTCGCTTCCTGCTCCTCTTCTTCTGTGGTGTGTCGTTGGGGATGATGAGGGGGGAGGGGCCTCCAGAGGAGGAGCAGGGGAAGGAGCTGGAGGGGGGGGCCGCCGGCGAGGACGACTCGTGTCCAAATCGAGCATCCGGACCTCCAGGGTTGGGGGGGGTTATCCCAGCCGGTCCTTGGAGCCGGGCTCCGGTCTGCAGGTCGGCAGGAAGTGAGTGGGCTCCTGGGTGGGGGGGGCCTGCACCTGGCTGATGGGCGAGCGGCCCCCCCCGCGTGCTGGGGGCCGGGGGGGACTGAAGGAAATCCTGCGGCAGCTCGGAGCTGAAGAACGGCAGCTGGGAGAGAACATCAGCTCCAGGGCCGACCCGGACTGCAACTCCCAGCATGCCTTGCTGCTCCAGCTCCAGTCTCTGCTGAAGAGCTCGATGGCGCTCCACCTGAGAGCACAGGGACAAGGTCAGAACAGCTGCTCTACTTCCTGCGTCCTGGCTGCTGGCGGCGAGGGGGGGGGGGGTTACCTCCTGCATGAGCTGCACGCGCTGCCGCTCCTGCTGTTCCCTCAGCCGCTCCCTCTCCTGCTGTTCCCTCAGCCGCTCCCTCTCCTGCTGTTCCCTCAGCCGCTCCCTCTCCTGCTGTTCCCTCAGCCGCTCCCGCCGCTCGCGCTCCTGGAAACCTTCGCTGAACGGGTTGTTGTCATCGAACTTCACCTGTGGCGCCGCGAATCAGGGCGGAGTTAATGATCAACTGTACATGTTAAAGTTCATAGATATATATAAAGACTAGATGTCTCGCTCGACGCATGGCGGCCATCTTGCCAGAGTTTGCTCGCTCACCCATAACCGATTTTGAGAACGGTCTGGTTTGTTATAAACGTCAGAGATGTAGATATGACACTGTGTACTTATGAATAATTATGTTATTTTCTAAAAAATTTAATAATTTATGCAGTGTCATAACTACATCTCTGACGTTTATAACAAACCAGACCGTTTCAAAATCGGTTGAAAATTGAGCAAGTTCTGGTTATTTACCAACAGGATGTTATGGGTGAGCGAGCCGCCCTGTAGCAAGATGGCCGCCATGTGGTGACGTCCGGCTCCGTCGAGACATCTAGTCTTTATAAATATCTATGTTAGAGTGAACATCATGATGAGAATCCCTGTCCCTCTGAACATGTTAGAACTGCGGGGGTCTTACCTCTGCTGCTGCACCGCCCCCCCCAGCAGGGCCGCGCGGACCCCCTGTAGAGAAGGCTGCTGTGGGAGCGGTGAGCCCAGCCACCACGACCGGGGTCTGGGTGCGTGGGGGGGCCTGGGGGGTGCTAGGCAGGGGGGGGGGCAGATGAGGTGGAACTCTGTGCCCCAATGCCCCTGGACCGGTGCCCCCTGGAGTCCAACCAGGAGAGGTGTTTGTTACGCAGGTTTGTGGGGGTCCGCCTGGGGGGGGCTGCAGGAGCAGGGTCTGAGGGACGGGTGGTGCTCCTGTGGGCATCATGGGGGGGGCGGCCAGCGGCTGCAACGCCCCCTGGTGTTTGGTCCTGTAGTCGTCGATCAGCTCTGTGTGATCCTTCTGCTGCTTCCGGATCTGAACACACACACAACACATCATCACTGAAAGGGTCAGGGTGAGGGTCAGGGTGAGGGTCAGGGTGAGGGTCAGGGTCAGGGTGAGGGTCAGGGTCAGGGTCAGGGTCAGGGTGAGGGTCAGGGGGAGGGTCAGGGTGAGGGTGAGGGTCAGGGTGAGGGTGAGGGTTAGGGTGAGGGTGAGGGTCAGGGTCAGGGTGAGGGTCAGGGTGAGGGTCAAGGTTAGGGTGAAGGTGAGGGTGAGGGTCAGGGTGAAGGTGAGGGTCAGGGTTAGGGTCAGGGTCAGGGGGAGGGTCAGGGTCAGGGTCACCACAGATCCATCACCAGGAGAATCTCTCTACCTGCTCCAGCTGCTTCTGCACTGCCGCCTGCTGCTCGCTGATGTAGCGCAGCTGGGCGGCGTCCTCCTCGGCGAACGCGCGTCCCGCCTTCCTGGCTGTTCTTTGTTTGGCTGACAGAGATTTCTTGGTCTTGCGGTGGGCAGCGATCTGCTCCTCCAGGAGGCGCTGCTGCATCTGCAGGAGCTGCTGCGTCTCGCCCAGCCACTCCTCGTACTGACACCGCTGAGACTCGTCTGCAAGAAACACCACAGCTGTCAGTTCAGGACCCGCCCCGGGTTCAGGAGCCGACCCGGGTTCAGGAGCCGACCCGGGTTCAGGAGCCGACCCGGGTTCAGGACCCGACCCGGGTTCAGGACCCGACCCGGGTTCAGGACCCATTCCACAGTCAGTGACATGGGACTGAGGGAGTGGAAACTCACTGACGAAGCCCGGGCCGCAGCTGGGCGGGTTGGGTCGCACCAGAGGAGGATTCAGCTGCTCGTCCTGACAGAAGAGAAGAAAGTCTCAGAACACATTTCACTGGAGAGGATTTGATGAGTGTTTCAAGAGTTTGTGTTTCAGATTGTCCAGGTTCTATACGCTGCAGTTCTCCTCACCTGTCCAGGAAGCTGTGGAGGCTGTGGTGTCTCTTCTGGACCTGGGTCCCCTGGAGCTGGAGCTGGAGGGAACCTGACACACACACACACACAGTCAGTTTCCACAGGAACACAGATGTGATCATACTGGACACCAGGACTTATCTCCTCCTCCTGATCAGAGGTCATACCTGTTGATGACCATCGGGTTCAGTCCTATGTTTCCCTGAGTCATCACCTTGTTGATGCCCTTCAGAGCCACCATCTTAGCCTTCATGATGGGGTCTGAGACGGAGTCAAAGTCTTCTACACACACACACACACAGACACACACACACACACACACACACAGAGGATGTGAGTGACACTGGGTTTGTGTACGTTCATCGGAGGTTTGATGTCACGGCTGCAGAGACGCCACAAGGACAACAACCACTGTGACTGGTCCAGTCGAACTGTTTGAGGGGTTCTGGTCTTACCTATGTTTGGGAACAGAGAGTCGGAGGTGGACCTCTGTTGGATCAGTGCCTGCATCTGTTTCTGCTGCTGCTGCTCCTGACGCTCCTGGTCCAGGAGCTCCTGCAGGAGGAGAGGCTGCTCCTCCAGGAGCATGGGCCTGGCTTTGTTCAGGTTCTGCACCTGGTTCTGAGTGGAGGTCTCCAGGTGTGGAAGTTGGTTCTGGGAGTTGAGGAGGGGCAAGGCTCCGAAGGGTCTCTGCTGCGGCTGGAAGACGGACGCTTGCCCTGGAGACGAGGTGACAGATGAGACGTTTCATTTCAACTCAGTCAACACAGATCAATGATCTCTCAATTAGAACTGATCAGCTCACCTGCTGGGGGTTGGACCCTGGGAGCCATGACCGACATCGGAGCCAGTTCGTGGTCCCGAAGAGCTGGAACCACACTTAGGTCCTCCACCTTCTCCTGGAGGGTTAGGGTTAGTCAAATTACTGATCAGGTGTTTGTTCTGTTATTGATCAACTCTCGTAACGCAAGCCGCTGAGAGACGCTCACCTTGGCGAGAAGGGCCGAGGATCCTGCCAGGCTGGAGCCGGGAGCCCTGGTCCCTGGAGCTCCTGTGGTCAGGTGCAGGGCCGCAGAGGGACCATCACTAACTTCTGTCTTAACGCAGTCCTTCACTTCCTGTTTCACCTGGCCCATCAGGTGGGTGTGGCTATCTGTCTTCCTGTACTCCCCTGCAACATCACTCCTCTCTCCCCCGTCCTTGTCCTCCACCGGCTCCCCCAGGTCCAGCTCCTCGTTGAACATGTCCTTCTTGTCCTCCAGGTTGAGCTCAGGGTCAGCGTAGGCAATCAGGTCGAACTTACCCGACAGCAGGAAGTCGTCGAGATGCAGGTCGTTAGGACCCAGATCCAGGTCCTCTTTACCTGAAACAGAGGATTGATTATTTCCACAGATGACACAAGTTACTGTCGTGTATTTTAACTAATAACTCTTTTTAACATAGTTAAAAACCACGATGACATGTTATCATGTTCGGTGTGTTGATTCTCAAATTCTCACACTCGTTAAACACTATCCCAGATGGTATGGAAGGTATGCGTTAACCCTCTTCCCCAGAGAATACTCTTTGACCTTTACCATGAAGACGCCTCACACTACAAGATACTAAACATGCCCTTATTTAGGCTGAAGCCCTGTTGTGTGATGTCATGTTATCTCTAGGTTTGGGGTCCCACCTCCCACCTATAAAACTTCTTGCCCTGCAGGGAGAAGACAGACTTCACGGTTTGGACTGGGTGACTTCTCTGAGTTCTCGAGCTCGTCCTGACCTGTACTGCTGTTGTGTAATAAACATCATTATACTTGTAAGTTCTGGGTCCGCCTCCTTTCCTTCATCATCAACTTCTACGACAAACACCGACATCTCGGCGGCCCACAATATTCGTTACCCTAACTGGTAATCAAATATCATGGTGAGTAGAAACGTCAACCTGATGATCTGATTCTTCTGCCTAACAACATGTGACTCGTACCATCTTCAGGGTCGAGGTTCAGGTTGAGGTCCACCAGGTCTTTCACCTCCACGTCCTCCAGGTCCTTCACAGCAGACTCATCTCCATCCATGTGCTCCTCCATTCCATCAGCCACCGGGAGAGCTGTGGTGTGGCTGAGCTGCTGCTGGTTCAGCTGCTCCACCATCACCATCTGTGCGCCCAGCGGGGGCGGGACCACCGGAGCCCCCTGGGTGGGCCGGAGCGATGGCTGCTGGTCTCTGGGGTACAGCAGGGGGGTCTCGGGCGGAGGGAAGGGCAGCCTCAGGCGACTCTCAGGGGTCCGGTGCCGGAGCTCGATGTAGGGCTGGCCCCTGATGCTGTGCTGCTGGAGGGGGAGGGAGCGTGGGAGGAACGGCTGGGGGACACCTGAGGGGGGGGGGGGGCAGGGGCAGAAACAGCGTCTTCAAAAAATCTTTAATAGAAAGATTATAAATATCATTTCAACATTTCAAGTAAACTAGAAAACATGATGTAGAACTACGAGTAGATGAACAGGTTCTGATCTTTAATCAATCAAACAGTGGGGGGGGGGTTCAGACCTGGCATCATGTGGGGGTGAGTGTTGGGAGAGGGGAGGGGTCGGAGGCCGGTGAAGTCTCCAGGCATCGGTCTCCTCATCTGGACCGGGACTCCCTCTCCTGCACCGAGTCCAGAACCAAGCATGGAACCCCGGGCAGGTCCCAGAAACGAGTCCTGGAGAACCTGAGCTCCTGGAGGAGCAGGGAACCTGGAGAACAGGGGAGACCAGTTCAGACCAGTTCAGACCAGTTCAGACCAGTTCAGACCAGTTCAGACCACATCATCAGATCAGCTCAGGACCAGGTTTGGTTGACCCTCACCTCTGGACCGGTCCTCTATCAGCCAGCTCTCTCTGCCTGGGGAACGGAGCCTCGCTGGGCGTGAAGCTTCTCTGCTGCTCCCCCGAGAATCCTCCAGGGAACCTCGGAGCTGGAGCCACCGCCAGACCCCCGGGCCTCACGGTCCCGGGGTAGGGAGGCGGGGGGCGCGCAAACACTTCAGCTGGAAGCGCGGCAGAGTCGTCCTGAGACCAGTGCCGGGGCGTCCCTGAACCCGGGGCAGGTGGAACCGCCCGGGTGGAAGCTGGTCCTGGTCCTGGTTCCTGGAGAGCCTTCTCCTGACGCAGCTGACTCTTCTGCTGCTGCTGCCTCAGGAGCAGCTGACGCAGCCGCTGGCGCTGCAGCAGAGACACAGGGTTAGGGTTAGTCACTTCACCACGCTTCACCACACCGGCCACCACGACACGCTTCACCACGCCGGCCACCACGACACGCTTCACCACGCCGGCCACCATGACACGCGTGTAAAGGTTTACGTGATAAAAAAAAAGTGTTATATCGCGATATTAATGAAATAGCGATGCAATGACATATGATGCATTTACGTTCCTTAACGTCTCCAGCTCAAACCTGTGAAGACGAGTTCACTCCGGAAACGCATTTCTACGCTCAGTCCTCACGAGTGTGAAGGACCCCAGGACCCCCCCCCCAGTACAGATGAATCACTCACCTGTCTCAACTTCTCCTCTGAGTCCCCCGGCTGCGGCAGGATGCTCATTGGTCCATCTAAAGAGGCCACACCCAGCACTGCCATTTCATCGGCTGCTGTTCTGTCAATCGGTGGGAGGCCAGGTGTCATGTGACCCTGCTCAAAGGGGGCGTGGCCTGGAGTTCGACCAGAGAAGCCGTCCTCTGACACCGCAGGCTGCTGTGAACTCTGACTGCCGGGGGTCCTGGGAAACGAGTCCTGAAGTTTTCCTGGAGACTGAAGAGAGAAAACGTGTGAGTGTTGTGACTCTGACTTGTGTGAACTGCAGTGAGACCCCACCTACCTGGTGGGGGTCCGGCGTGGAGGGCTGCAGGCTGTAGGGGTCCGGCGAGGGGCGTGGGGTCCCGACGGGCCGGGCGTAGGGGTCGCTGCTCCGCTGACCTCCAGGTGAGTGAGGGACCCGCTCAGTACCAGAGGGGCGGGGCGTACCTGGGTGGGAGGGGTAGGCGTCCAGG
>NC_083655.1:352500-397500 GCF_963576545.1 Limanda limanda
CACACACACACACACACACACACACACACACACACACACACACACACACACACACACACACACACACACACACACACACACACACACACACACACACACAGTAAAGCAGCCATTACTATTTAAATTCTTATTCTTCACACTGAACGGTTTTAACCACTGTGTTTATATACATATAAATATACCAGGATGCTGCTCCCTCAGCTGGGGGAAGTTGGTATTGCAGTAGAGGACCGGGGCGACAGTAGCAAGCTCTCCCAGCGTTTCTTCTTTCTCCCACTTCAACATTCCCCTCTGAGCCGTGGACATCACATCCTGCGTGCTCTCTCCAGCTGGCTGCTGATTGGTTGAGGTCAGCATAGGGGTGGGGCCTGTTGATGCACTGAGGGCAGGTCCTCCTGGGGGGGGCATCCTAAAGCCTGCTGGAGCCTGGGCACCGCTGGTCATCATGGGAGTGTTTTGAAAGTGAGGAGCAGCTCCCATCAGGCCGTTCATCAGCGGCAGAAACGAAGCCGCTGCTCAGAGGCAGAGTTTGTTTGTTACTGTGACGTCACTAGTGATCAGTGTAACACAACTGAAGGACCAACAATAAAATAAATCCAAGACAATCTGTGCGTGGTGTGTGTACCTGGGTGGTGGGTGTGTGTCTTGCTCCCAGCAGCACTGTGTGTGTGTCGGTTTTGCTGTGGTTGGTTGTTGCTGCTGTTTGGACTGAGAACAGCAGTGAACACGTCCTCCACGTCCTTCCCCTCCAGCTCTACACACAAACACACACACACACACACACACACACACACACACACATTAGTTTTCTGTGCTCGTGGACAGTTTGCAGTTCTCAGTTCAGTGTGACTCAGTCTTACCTGGGATTTTGAAGAGTCTGCTGAGGATGGCGCCTGAAACAAAGCAAACACGTTTCTGATCAGGTGCTGATCAATAACTAATCAATACTCTGAAACTGTGTTCATTCACTGGTAGATCTCTTCCAACACAAAATCTCTAAAACTTCTTTGGTTCCACTTAAAACTCACCATCAGTCACCATTTTGTCCAGCTCAGGACTCAAGATAGCATCCAGAGTTTCTTCCTGCATCGCCCTCTGGCCTCGGCCAGCGCTTCCTGTTGGCTCACAGGTCCAAGACGAGTCGTCGGCCATGGAGCTGATGTCCAGTCCAGCTGAGAGACGGACAGAGAGAAGAAGAAGAGTCAGTGTTTCTGGAGCCGAGGAAGAACACCAGAAAGGGTTATCTGGAGAGGAAGAGTCAGTGTTGTCTGGAGGAGAAGAAGAAGAGTCAGTGTTATCTGGAGGAGAAGAAGAAAAGTCAGTGTTATCTGGAGGAGAAGAAGAAGAGTCAGTGTTATCTAGAGGAGAAGGAGAAGAAGAGTCAGAGTTATCTGGAGGAGAAGAAGATGAGTCAGAGTTATCTGGAGGAGAAGAAGAAGAGTCAGTGTTATCTGGAGGAGGAGAAGAAGAGTCAGTGTTATCTGGAGGAGAAGAAGAAGAGTCAGTGTTATCTAGAGGAGAAGAAGAAAAGTCAGTGTTATCTGGAGGAGAAGAAGAAGAGTCAGTGTTATCTGGAGGAGAAGAAGAAGAGTCAGTGTTATCTGGAGTATGAGAAGAAGAGGAGTCAGTGTTATCTGGAGAAGGAGAAGAAGAGTCAGTGTTATCTGGAGGAGAAGAAGAACAGTCAGTGTTAACTGGAGGAGAATAAGAGTCAGTGTTATCTGGAGGAGGAGAAGAAGAGTCAGTGTTATCTGGAGGAGAAGAAGAGTCAGTGTTATCTGCAGAAGAAGAAGAGTCAGTGTTATCTGGAGGAGGAGAATAAGAGTCAGTGTTATCTGGAGGAGGAGAAGAAGAGTCAGTGTTATCTGGAGGAGGAGAAGAAGAGTCAGTGTTATCTGGAGGAGAAGAAGAGTCAGTGTTTCTGGAGCCGAGGAAGAACACCGGACAGGGTTATCTGGAGATGAAGAGTCAGTGTTAACTGGAGGAGAAGAAGAAGAGTCAGTGTTATCTGGAGGAGAAGAAGAAGAGTCAGTGTTATCTAGAGGAGAAGAAGAAGAGTCAGTGTTAACTGCAGAAGAAGAAGAGTCAGTGTTATCTGGAGGAGAAGAAGAGTCAGTGTTATCTGGAGGAGAAGAAGAAGAGTCAGTGTTATCTTCAGAAGAAGAAGAGTCAGTGTTATCTGGAGGAGAAGAAGAGTCAGTGTTATTTGGAGGAGAAGAAGAAGAGTCAGTGTTATCTGGAGGAGGAGAAGAAGAAGAGTCAGTGTTATCTTGAGGAGAAGAAGAAGAGTCAGAGTTATCTGGAGGAGAAGAAGAAGAAGAGTCAGTGTTATCTGGAGGAGGAGAAGAAGAGTCAGTGTTATCTGGAGGAGAAGAGTCATCATGTCTTACCAAACGGAGAGGGGGAGCGCTCTACCTGGAACTGACCTGAAAACAAATACACAAAGTCACTCTCCTTCTTTGTTGGTGTCAGGATTTAGTTGTACGGCAGTGATGGCGCCCTCTGTGGACCAGCTGACAAATATCAAAGACGTTCTTTACTGATCATAAGGATCAGTTTTAAAGTCAAGAAAGTTTGATTGGAGACTATTTAAAAAAATACACAGTAGAATCTAAAACCGTGATCTGTTAATTAAAATAGTTTCTGTTTTGAAATGAGCTGTAACGTGTTGGGAGAGTCATCTCAGCAGCTTCAGGCTCATCACCTGTGGAGAACACTGGGATGTTCCTGTGGGGACTGAAGCTGAGAAACCTGTGTGTGTTAATATCATCTCACTAATTATCTCATCTGCTGGTGTTAGAATCAACTCTGCTGTAAATATTCCACTGAACTCTTGAGTTCAACAAAAGGATGTTTATTAAACATGAGAGGAAACAGCAGGAATGAAGAACTCTGGTGACGTGTACCTGTGGCTCCTGTCGCCAGGATGTGAGGGTCAGTGCTGAGAACATCAGACAGATCCACAAGAGCTTCCTCCGAGAAGGCTGACACACACCCAACACACACACAGACACACACAGACACACACAGACACACAATGAATGAATGAATGAATGAATGAGCCACTGATAAAGACTGAAAAGAGAAAATAACCTTGAAAACAAATAAAAACTCACGCAGTGTTCCTTGTTTATTGTTGGTTGCCATGGCACCACCTAAAACTGTGGTAGGGGAGGGGCCATGTATACCAGGGGCAGGGCTTTTCAGTTTACCCACTGCTGCTCCCAACTGGCCGCCTGCGGTCTCTGGCCCCGCCCTCCTGTCCACCTGCCGGCTCCGGTCCAGAAGATCCCGACCAAAGAACGCTTCCTGGACGAGAGGGAGAGCCAATCAGGACCCTGGGATTTAAATTGTGTGTGTGAGTGTGTCTGTGTGAGTCTGTGCATTACCTGGAGATAAGATGGAAAATCCTCCTCCAGCTTCGTCTTCTTCTTCCTGTACCTCTTCTTCGCCTTCTCCATTGCCTGGTCAGCAGCAGATGCCATCTCCATGACAACATCAGCCCCCAACAGGGCTGATGGGATAAAAACGTTCATCATTAATGTTTTCACTGCGTGTTGTTGTAGTGTTAGTGACATCAAGGTGAACTTGTGATGGAGGCGGGGGCGTGTCCACAGCAGCAGGCGTCTCACCTTCGTCTCGGCTCAAACGCGTCTCTGTTGAACCTTTTCTGCACAGTTTGATTCTGCTGGGACCGGCCTTCCCTCCACGCTGACGCACCATGAACCCCCCGATACCTGGGTCACAGAGACGGAGACGGAGAGATGAAGACAGGAAGCTACGTGAGTTGAACGGTTTTACTTCCTGTTGTTCGTCATGTTCATCGTCAGTTGGAAAACACAACTCCTGGGAATCTATTTCCAACCTATTTCCTGTTTGCCCAGAAAACTGAGACTTTCACCTTTAACCCCAGTTTTCTGTCCAAGGGAAAAACCAGGAGACATCAACACACGTTTACACAAAACGATCAGCTCCTCACCAGGCCTGTACGGTTTCCTCTTCCTCTTGCCGTCGGTAACCTCCGGCTCCTTGGTGACGTCATCGTCGGGAGCATGGTCTCGCTCTGGGCTGGAGTCAGATTTCATCTCACACTCCAAGTCACCTGATGATCACACACACACACACACACATCAACCAGGAAGTCGCTGCACCAGCCTATCACAGACAGACATTCTTGCTGGATTATCTCTTGTGTACCTCAACATCCTCCCGACCAGAGAGAGAGAGAGAGAGACTAAAAACATTAAACCATGACAACTTCCTGTGAGACTCAGAAATCACTTTGCTGTGTCTGATGAACCCGCATCATCTCAGTGACAGTCCCAACAAGTACAAAAAGACATATTTGTGTTTCACGTGAGTGACCTCTGACCTCTGTGATCGAGCTCAGTGGGGTGGTCGGGGTCTGGCGGGGTCTGGAGGACAGAGACACTGTTCTGATTGATGATCCTCAGCTTCAGTTTGGGTTTACACCTGCAGACAGGAAACAGCTGATCAGTGTTATGACTCATCACCAACAACAGCAAAGAAGACCAGGGCCGCGAGTTTACCTGCGATACCGGCGCGGTGACATCAGAGGTTCAACCAGCGACTGGAGGTGAGACAGACCCGACTCCGTGAGACACACTCCGTCCTGAGTGTAGGTCTTTGTTTCTACACACACACACACACACACACACACACACACTTACTGAAACATGATAATAAGCATTTCTTTATAATAATATCAATGAATAGCGTTTACATGGAAAATGAAACATGATTGGGGGCGTCACAGGCAGCAGCCAAAGTCAAAAGCTGCTTCACACAGAAGAGTGAGACTCAGCTCCTCCCCCTGAGCTCCTGTGTAGAGTCTAGATCCAGGAGCAGTGTGACCAGCAGAGGATCCTCCACTGATCCACTGAGGGAGTCACAAATCTGGAGTTTGTGGTGATCAGAGCTGACGAACTGTCAGGTGACGTAAACGTGATCACATGACCTCTGCAGCAGAGGTGACAGGTCACTTCCTGTGTGTGTCTGCCCCCCCCCGGCTGCTCCACCTCTCACCTGAACCATGAGGAGGATCTGATGCAAACTCTGTGACAATTATCCTGATTTGCCTGCAAATGTAGAAAGGGATGGAGCAGCGTTCCTCACCTGGTTCTTTCACCCGGGAGACGATCTGAGCCACGAAGGGAGAATCAAAACTGTCTGAGCACCCTGACACACACCCACACCCACACACACACACACACACACACACACACACACACACACACAGTGTTAGGCATACACATTGTGAGTTTCAATGAAGAACTTCAACTCAGATTTGAGACGTGTGTGTTTACCTAACGAGCTGCGACCATGTGACCTGCACAGCGAACAGTCGAAACCTTCATCAGCAGCGACCTCCACCTCTTCATCAGTGGTCAGACCCTGACACACAGCATGGACCCACCTGTGCAAATGATTTACATGTTGTGGGTTATTTAGTCTCCACCCACACTGATACATTTTTATTTGAAACTCATCACTGTCACTATGGTTACGCCTGGCACACAGCTGTTACACCATGAGTGAGTGCTACCTGTCACATTGCTGACACTGCAGTATGAGGTCCTCCTGTGTGTAGTGTCTCTGACAGAGTGGACAGCGGCTCAGACTGGAACATGGTCCACAGCGACTGTAGTTACTCTGCCAATCACAGTGCAGCCCAGGGGAGGCGGAGCCACACTGAACACACCACACACACCTGAGGAGGAAACACAGCACACTGTTAGAGAGAAGACCAGACACACAGACAGGAGAGGGACAGGAGACGGGTGGACAGACAGACGTCAGACAGACGACGGACAGTTGAACGCACCACTTGCACTTCCAGGCTCCTTTAGGGACCGTGAGGAGGGGCGGGTCCAGGCAGTAGGTGTGATAGCTGATGTCACAGTCGTCACAAAGCAACAGTCGTGCAGGGTCGCTGGCCTCACCGCACGCCTCACACACCGTGCACTCCAGACAGCGCCACCCTTTGGTCAGGACCACCCGTGTAATCTGAACAAAGAGTAATCTGATTACAGACTTTCTAGAGAAACAACTGGTATTTAAATAAATCAATCCCTGATGAGTATTGATTGATGAACAGTAATGAGTGTGTGAGTGTACTGACCTTGACGTTGACACAGTAGGGATGATAACACTGTCCACACTGGGAGCAGGACAACAGTCTGCCTTCAGCACCCTGACCAAAACTACCACACACCACACACATGTCCTGTCCCCACACACACACACACAAACACGTCAGATTGTTCCATGTTTTCCTTTTGAAAGTATCACACGTTGATTCCAGGTGAGGTTACCTGTCTGAGGGTGAAGTGGTCGGCGGTAGAGAACATCACCACCGTGTTGTGCATGGAGTTCTCCTCCTCCTCCTTCGGCTGGAACGGTTCCACGTACTGACACACAGAGAACTGTCATCATTATCTGCTCAGATGTTAGACTGTGTGTGTGTGTGTGTGTGTGAGTGTGTTCTTACTCCTGGTGACACAGTCAGACTGTCCTGAGTCTTCAGTCTGCTCCTTCCTCTTCCTCCTCCTCTTCCTCCTCCGACACCTCCTGCTCTGGACCTCCTCCTGCCTGGAAACCCTGAGCCACGCCCCTGAGTAACATCAAGACATTGAAATCATTCATTTACCAGACATGTGACGTTCTTGAAAAATAACTTTTGTCTTTCAAAGCCGTTCCAAGCAGTTCCCAAATATCCTAAATTGACTTTAGTTCCCAAATTGATTTCACAGCACAGCCTCTGCTGTGAGGCTCATGTAAAGCCTGATGCTACGCCCCCTGGTGGTTCTGGGGGGAGGTGTAATGAACCATAACAGTTTGTTTCTCATGACCTGAGTCACACAAACACATGAAACTAATCAAATTTCAGTAAACGTGAACGATCACACACATTTAGTGGGCAGGTGTTAGCTCTGGCAGACTGACAGAACGAGTGCAATTGTTTTTCACACCCTTACATCCCAGATGGGGGGTATGAGTCATATATAAGCCTATCAGAATTGGAGTGTGTTTCTTTACCAGTCTCATGCTCCAGATGGGGGAGTCCGGTGTTTGTGGCTTAGGGCTGTCCCACCCTCCCTCCCCCGTGGAGTCCTGGGAGGATGAGGGGGGGCTCACCCCTCTGCGACTACTCCAGGAACCCTGAATTAGGGAGGAGGAGGATGGTTGAAGTGAAGGAGACCAAAGAAAAAAGGAGAGGGAGATAAAATGCAGTTACATGAATGCAATCAAACAGTCACAAAACCAAACATCCTCTGAGGAGGACCAAGGTCTTCAGAGACCCCCGAGATCCTGTGAGCTCCTGGATGGAGAGCGTGCTGATGTTCTGCACGTGTGTGTGGTGCACCGGATGCTCAGCGGTGGACAGGAGAGTCTTCAGAGGAGCAGCGGCTGCCCACGCCCCTTTCTGCAGGACTCAGGTCTCGCTGCTTTTATACTATCCACCTTTTGGATTGCTGCTAAATTTCGTAAACTGTGGAAGGACAATACAGGATTCTATTCTATTCTTTTATTCTGGATGTTTGTTTTCCTCTTATGTTTATTATAATACAGTTTGAATCCTCCTTGTGGAATATGAGTCAAACATATGCTAGTCAAACTGTCCATGTTTGTAATTGGTCATATGCCGTAAACCCCGCCCCTTTTACGTGTACGCGCTCAGATCTTGACAAAAGCTCGAGTAAACTTAACGAGTTGATAACCAGCGTCATGTGACCACTTAGCCTGACTGTGATTGTAAGGTTCAATCGAGCCAGATAGATATCCTGGACATGTTGAGCTCGCTTCACGTACACGTCACTGGTCCCAGTTCAGGAGCATGGGGTCAAAGGTCACATACCTGTTTGACCCTGGCTCGACCGGGGGAGAACTTCCTCTTGGAGATGGCCGGTTTCCCCATGCCGATTTTAGGAGTCAAGGGGAGCACAGTCATCTGAGGAAACTGAGGTGAACAAATGAAGAAAAAAAGCACAAGGTCAGCTAGAAGGAGGAGGACACAGGAAGGAGACGTCAGTAGGAGGAGGACACAGGAAGGAGACGTCAGTAGGAGGAGGACACAGGAAGGAGACGTCAGTAGGAGGAGGACACAGGAAGGAGATGTCAGTAGGAGGAGGACACAGGAAGGAGACGTCAGTAGGAGGAGGAAACAGGAAGGAGATGTCAGTAGGAGGAGGACACAGGAAGGAGACGTCAGTAGGAGGAGGAAACAGGAAGGAGATGTCAGTAGGAGGAGGACACAGAAGGAGACGTCAGTAGGAGGAGGACACAGCAAGGAGACGTCAGTAGGAGGAGGACACAGGAAGGAGACGTCAGTAGGAGGAGGACACAGCAAGGAGACGTCAGTAGGAGGAGGACACAGGAAGGAGACGTCAGTAGGAGGAGGACACAGGAAGGAGATGTCAGTAGGAGGAGGACACAGCAAGGAGACGTCAGTAGGAGGAGGACACAGAAGGAGACGTCAGTAGGAGGAGGAAACAGGAAGGAGACGTCAGTAGGAGGAGGACAAAGGAAGGAGATGTCAGTAGGAGGAGGACACAGGAAGGAGATGTCAGTAGGAGGAGGACACAGGAAGGAGACGTCAGTAGGAGGAGGACACAGGAAGGAGACGTCAGTAGGAGGAGGACACAGGAAGGAGACGTCAGTAGGAGGAGGACACAGGAAGGAGATGTAAGTAGGAGGAGGACACAGAAGGAGATGTCAGTAGGAGGAGGACACAGAAGGAGACGTCAGTAGGAGGAGGAAACAGGAAGGAGACGTCAGTAGGAGGAGGACACAGAAGGAGATGTCAGTAGGAGGAGGACACAGGAAGGAGATGTCAGTAGGAGGAGGACACAGGAAGGAGATCTCAGTAGGAGGAGGACACAGGAAGGAGATGTCAGTAGGAGGAGGACACAGAAGGAGACGTCAGTAGGAGGAGGACACAGCAAGGAGACGTCAGTAGGAGGAGGACACAGGAAGGAGACGTCAGTAGGAGGAGGACACAGCAAGGAGACGTCAGTAGGAGGAGGACACAGGAAGGAGACGTCAGTAGGAGGAGGACACAGGAAGGAGATGTCAGTAGGAGGAGGACACAGCAAGGAGACGTCAGTAGGAGGAGGACACAGGAAGGAGACGTCAGTAGGAGGAGGACACAGAAGGAGACGTCAGTAGGAGGAGGACACAGGAAGGAGACGTCAGTAGGAGGAGGACACAGGAAGGAGATGTCAGTAGGAGGAGGACACAGGAAGGAGATGTCAGTAGGAGGAGGACACAGGAAGGAGATGTCAGTAGGAGGAGGACACAGGAAGGAGACGTCAGTAGGAGGAGGACACAGGAAGGAGACGTCAGTAGGAGGAGGACACAGGAAGGAGATGTCAGTAGGAGGAGGACACAGGAAGGAGACGTCAGTAGGAGGAGGAAACAGGAAGGAGACGTCAGTAGGAGGAGGACACAGAAGGAGATGTCAGTAGGAGGAGGACACAGGAAGGAGACGTCAGTAGGAGGAGGACACAGAAGGAGATGTCAGTAGGAGGAGGACACAGAAGGAGACGTCAGTAGGAGGAGGAAACAGGAAGGAGATGTCAGTAGGAGGAGGAAACAGGAAGGAGACGTCAGTAGGAGGAGGACACAGAAGGAGATGTCAGTAGGAGGAGGACACAGGAAGGAGACGTCAGTAGGAGGAGGACACAGGAAGGAGATGTCAGTAGGAGGAGGACACAGGAAGGAGATCTCAGTAGGAGGAGGACACAGGAAGGAGATCTCAGTAGGAGGAGGACACAGAAGGAGATGTCAGTAGGAGGAGGACACAGGAAGGAGATCTCAGTAGGAGGAGGACACAGAAGGAGATGTCAGTAGGAGGAGGACACAGAAGGAGACGTCAGTAGGAGGAGGACACAGAAGGAGATGTCAGTAGGAGGAGGACACAGGAAGGAGATGTCAGTAGGAGGAGGACACAGGAAGGAGATGTCAGTAGGAGGAGGACACAGGAAGGAGATGTCAGTAGGAGGAGGACACAGGAAGGAGATGTCAGAAGGAGGAGGACACAGGAAGGAGATGGTGACCAGCATGTGTAACAGTTACCTTGGACAGAGGTGGAGACTCTCTGGCAGAGGGGGGGGACCTGAGATGAGGTGAGGGCGGGGAGAGCGGAGGGGGGGTGAGGAGAGCTCTGGTGGGGGAGGTTTCGGGGGAGGCCTCAGTAGAGAAGGGAGACTGTCTCAGACGGATGGAGAGGTCATCTAAAGGTCTGGAGGAGGAGGGAGGAAACCTGAGAGTCCGACCCTTTCCCCAACGGGGGAGGGGAGGCGGGCTGGGGGAGGAGAGGTGTAGGAGGGAGGGGGGGGGAGTCGTTGAGGTCATCAGCTCCATCACCTCCTTGTCAAAGGAGGAGTCCAGCTCCAGCACAGGGCTCAATGGCTCCTCCTCTTCCACATCTGATTGGTCCACTAGCTTTGCGCCCTCCCTCTCCTCTTGATCAATGCTATCTATATCTCCCTCTTCTTCCTCCTCCTCCTCCTCCTCAACCGGCCACTCCCTCATTGGTCGTTGCCCAGCAACCACCTCAGGAGCAACGGTCCGGTCTGATGCAGGCTGTGGCTCCTCCTCCCTCAGGAAAGGCTCAGCAAGTGGCTGGTGCTCATCTTTGGTGGGTTCTGTTGCCGCAGCAACAGGTTCTTGGCTCTGGGTTTGACTGGAATCTCTTCTGTTCTCAAGCCCCGCCTCTGCTGCTGTCCCTGTCCCTTCTCCTCTTTGATTGGTTTGCTGGCCTTTCTGGGGGAGGTCCTCCAGGGGAAGAGATGGAGGACATGGAGTGTGGGGGGAGCAGGAGGAGGGTAAGGCAGTGCTGGGAGGGGAGGCCCTCAGAGGCCCAGCTCTAGAAGGAGAACGTTGTGGTAGGAGGGGTGAGACAGAGTGTGGCAGACGAGGAGTGGGGGGAGGAGGAGCCGGCTGAGGGAGTAAGGGGGAGGAGACAGCAGTGTTAGAAGGAAACTGCTCCAGATCATCTTCTTCCTCTGATGTCTCAACAGGCTCCTCCTCTTCTTGTCTCTCCTTTATCTGATGAAACACCACCTCCTCCACTTCCTTCACCTCCTCCATCTCTTCCACCTCCTTCACTTCACCCACTTCTTCCTTCACTTCGGCCACCTCCTCTTGCTCTGGAGCTTCACTGTCTATCTCCTCCTTTTCAGTCTTTTTCTCCACCTCCTGCTCAACCATGCTGATGTCTGAAGAAACAAAAACACGTATAAACTCAGCACTTTTCAGATGATTCAACAAACACTGACACACGCACACTTCTTTAGTGAAACTCACCCTCAGTAGTTGCAGAATTCCTCTCTGTTTCTGTGCCTTGCTCGGGGCTGGAACCAGACCAAACTTCCCGGCTTCCAGGACCAGCATCAGACTGAACAGGGCTAACAGGACCAGGGCTTTGTTCACACTGCACAGGACTAGCACGATTAGGGCTAACCAGAGTGGGACCAGAGCTAGCCACACTACTCATTGTGGCATCAGGAACAGGACTGGACCTAATTTCTGGCTGCACAGGGCTGACAGGACCAGGACTTGGGCAGTTTGGTGTATAACCTAGATCCATGGGACCCCAAACAGGACTTTTAGCTAGGCTACTTTGAACAGAGTTGTCTTGAGTGTGTGGCACGGGGGGTGAACATGTCTGAGCAGGACTGAACTGTGAGGGGACAGCGAGTGGGGGACTAGCAGGGGTTTCACTCGTGTGACTAGTGCTAGGCATTACAGTGTTATCCTGAGTGGGGCTAGAAGAGACAGGACTAGAATGGCTGACACGAGCCTGAATTGAAGTAACATCTACAGAGGGGGGCGCTCCTTGATACAAGGGCCTTACCAAGGCAGTATTTTGTTGGTTTTCAGGAGCTGACCTGTCAGGGTCTGGGTGTTGACTAACTGGGAACCGGCCAACCTGGCTCAGACTAGCCTGGTTGAAGCTAGCAGCAGGTAAATCATCAAGTAAGAAACTGGAAGGTTCTGGACTCATCTGCATGCTTCTGTCTGAAGACACATGAACAGGATCAAGGTGAGCTGCACTCGGAAGAACAGAGCTCTGCATTATAGAACTGGCCAAGGTGTCCATATCAGGATTTGAGCCAACAATAGAGGGGCTCAGATGTGCCGTAAGGCCAGAAGTGGCTCCAGTGTCGAGAGATGGGCTATAATGTGGGCTACCTGCAGGGCGAAGATGGGTTTCACTGGCCTGAGCTTGCCTGTGAGGTGGGCTAACACAAGCAACAATTAATGAGGGACTCTGTCTTTTGAGAGGACCTGAGTGGACACAATTAGAGGTGCTCTGTGTGTGAATAGGACTAGCTTGACCAGCAGGACTAGACCTAGGTGGACTGTGGATGACGCCAACATCTATTATGCTAGCCAGGTGAGGACCTGTCTGGCCACTGCAGTCTGAGGTAATGTTGCTCAGACTTTGGCTAACAGAGTCAGCAGCTGGGCTAGTACCAGTCAGCAAACAGTGTGGAGGACTAAAGCTAGCAGGAGTTGTCTGTGAAGAATTGCAGCTAGACTGGACATGTAAGGGACTTAACTGAAAAGGATGTGTGGGTCTTTGGCTCATCTGATTTTGTGTGAGCTTCAAACAACTCCCCACAGTGAGCCTCGCTCTCTCCGAAGCATCAATGGTGTCCATCAGACTGTAGCTACTGGGAGTGTCTGCGTGGACTGGGTCAGCATTAGTAGCATTTGTTTGAGCTTGACTGCTGGGCGTGGAGTTAGGATAACCAGTTTCTGACTGAATAAGTAGAGTTGGTTGGTTGACGGCTACTTCAATCTCTTCATCCTGACAAGAGGGGGGGTGGACGGGTCCAGCCAATATGGCTGAGGGGTTACTCTCGGAAGCTAAAGGGCTTACGTGGGCAGGGCTTGTCTCAGTTTGCATGGAGCAAGCACAAGCCTGAAGAGAGTTGGCAGGACTAGTAGGCATTTCACTGGTATGTGTAGGGCTAGCACTAGCTTGGCATGTACTAGCTTGGATATGTATGGGGCTAGCTTTACCTTCCATGCAGCCTGGGAGTCTGTCATGAGAAGGCCTCTGATGCATGTGGCTAGCTAGGTGAGGATTTTCCTCAGTTTCATTAGCACAAGGTGAGAAAGTTAGGCTACTGTGTTCCGCTGAAGTGCTAATGTGAACAAGGCTTTCTGGTGCAGGGACATGGCTTGGGCTGGACTGGTCAGGGCTATGCATGCTACTTGGAACAGGGCTAAGCTGGTTTGGAAGTTGGCCATTAGGGAAAGCAGTGGACAGTTCATATGAGCTTCTTTCAGGTGTTAGGCCATTAACGTTTGAACTTAGCTGGGTAGGGCTATGGTCCAAAGACTTAAATCCTTTGTCATTGGTTTCAGTGGATTCCTCAGTGATTCTTGACTGTGCAGTAAGCCGAGAGGGAAGCAGGTTAAGCTGGAACGGACTAAGAGGCAGAACAGAGTGTGCTTTAACTGGGCTAGCAGGCTGTGACAGACTACACTGTGTGGGTCTAAGTGGGGACAGTGATGGGCTACAAGGAGCTGAAATGGACCTCAACGATGCATGTTGTATACCTGTCTGGGTCAACCTACAGTAGACTGGTGAATGGTCCTGGTTCAGTGTAGAAATGTCCCGTGAAGTCCCACATCGCAGGTGAGTAGAGTTGCATAATCCTGGGCTTTCCTGGTCCAGTGTAGATTCAGCATCCTGTATGGGACTATGTGGAGTTGAGGTGCCAATTTGTGCAGGACTATGTGACGTAGAACTATGCCATCTTTGAGGGGAACTGTGCTGAGGCGGGTTGATGATGTTTGTAGGACTACACGGTCTATCATGTGTCTGTATGGTGATGTCCTGTGTGGGAATCTGAAGTGGATGGCTGTACTGTGGAGAACTATGCCCTTCCTGGGTCTGACTGTTTGGTGGAGGGCTGTGGGTAAGGCCACAAGGAAGGGGACTACCCTGTGTTGGACTCCAGTGGGACTCTGTGGCTGTAAGCGGCTCCTCAGTGGAATTCTGGGTAGGGCTAGTGGAGGTGCAACTCTGCTGTCGAGGACTATCCTGAGCCATGGTAGACGTCATATGGGTAGGGCTTTGTTGCAGTTGAACAGGACCAGGGGGGGGTTGTGTAGTTCCTTTATGAAGTTCTGTTGGACCGCAATAAGCATGTGTAGGGCTATGTTGAAGCAATGCTGTGCTACAGGGAGACAGGGTTCGTCTTTCTTGGAGTTCTGCTGGTTGCAACTGTGGCGAAGGTTTTGCAGTATCATGGCCAAATGGCAACAGCCTTGTTTCAAGCTCTATTGCCCCAGGGTGAGAGGGTGGTTCAATTACTTGGGGGTCTGTTTGATTAGAATGAGAGGAAGTGGGAATTTCTAGGGAATTTCTTGGATGAGTAGGTGCAGGATTTTCTTGAAGCTCTGAAGGATCAGGGTGAACGGGTGCAGACCTTTCTTGAAGCTCTGAAGGATCAGGGTGAACAGGTGCATGACTTTCTTGGAGCTCTGAAGGATCAGGGTGAAAAGGTGCAGAACTTTCTTGAAGCTCTGAAGGATCAGGGTGAACAGGTGCAGGACTTTCTTGGAGCTCTGAAGGATCAGGGTGAAAAGGTGCAGAACTTTCTTGGAGCTCTGAAGGATCAGGGTTAGCAGGTGCAGGACTTTCTTGAAGCTCTGAAGGATCAGGGTGAACAGGTGCAGGACTTTCTTGGAGCTCTGAAGGATCAGGGTGAAAAGGTGCAGAACTTTCTTGAAGCTCTGAAGGATCAGGGTGAAAAGGTGCAGGACTTTCTTGAAGCTCTGAAGGATCAGGGTGAACAGGTGCAGGACTTTCTTGGAGCTCTGAAGGATCACGGTTAGCAGGTGCAGGACTTTCTTGAAGCTCTGAAGGATCAGGGTGAACAGGTGCCGGACTTTCTTGAAGCTCTGAAGGATCAGGGTGAACAGGTGCAGGACTTTCTTGAAGCTCTGAAGGATCAGGGTGAACAGGTGCAGGACTTTCTTGAAGCTCTGAAGGATCAGGGTGAACAGGTGCAGAACTTTCTTGGAGCTCTGAAGGACCAGGGTGAACAGGCGCAGGACTTTCTTGAAGCTCTGAAGGATCAGGGTGAACAGGTGCAGGACTTTCTTGAAGCTCTGAAGGATCAGGGTGAACAGGTGCAGAACTTTCTTGGAGCTCTGAAGGATCAGGGTGAACAGGCGCAGGACTTTCTTGAAGCTCTGAAGGATCAGGGTGAACAGGTGCAGGACTTTCTTGGAGCTCTAAAGGATCAGGGTTAGTAGGTGCAGGACTTTCTTGAAGCTTTGAAGGATCAGGGTGAACAGGTGCAGGACTTTCTTGGAGCTCTAAAGGATCAGGGTTAGTAGGTGCAGGACTTTCTTGAAGCTCTGAAGGATCAGGGTGAGCAGGTGCAGGACTTTCTTGAAGCTCTGAAGGATCAGAGTGAACAGGTGCTGGACTTTCTTGGAGCTCTGAAGGATCAGGGTTAGTAGGTGCAGGACTTTCTTGAAGCTCTGAAGGATCAGGGTTGGCAGGTGCAGGACTTTCTTGAAGCTCTGAAGTATCAGGGTTGGCAGGTTCAGGACTTTCTTGTAGCTCTGAAGGATCAGCGTTAACAGGTGCAGGACTTTCTTGAAGCTCTGAAGGATCACGGTGAACAGGTGCAGGACTTGCTTGGAGTTCTGAAGGATCAGGGTTGGCAGGTTCAGGACTTTCTTGTAGCTCTGAAGGATCAGGGTTAACAGGTACAGGACTTTCTTGAAGCTCTGAAGGATCAGGGTTAGCAGGTGCAGGACTTTCTTGAAGCTCTGAAGGATCAGGGTTAACAGGTGCTGGACTTTCTTGGAGCTCTGAAGGATCAGGGTGAACAGGTACAGGACTTTCTTGAAGCTCTGAAGGATCAGGGTTAGCAGGTGCAGGACTTTCTTGAAGCTCTGAAGGATCAGGGTTAACAGGTGCTGGACTTTCTTGGAGCTCTGAAGGATCAGGGATAACAGGTGCAGGACTTTCTTGGAGCTCTGAAGGATCAGGGTTAACAGGTGCAGGACTTTCTTGAAGCTCTGAAGGATCAGGGTGAACAGGTGCAGGACTTTCTTGGAGCTCTGAAGGATCAGGGTGAGCAGGTGCAGGACTTTCTTGGAGCTCTGAAGGATCAGGGTGAGCAGGTGCAGGACTTTCTTGGAGCTCTGAAGTATCAGGGTTAGCAGGTACAGAACTTTTTTGGAGCTCTGAAGGATCAGGGTGAGCAGGTTCAGGACTTTCTTGGAGCTCTGATGGATCAAGGAGAGATGGAGCAGGACTCTGTTGGATATCTAGTGGATCCGGGTGGGTAGGGGTAGGACTTTTTTTGAGCACTGAAGGATCAGGGTGAACAGGAGCAGGACTTTCTTGAAGCTCTGAAGGATCAGGGTGAACAGGTGCAGAACTTTCTTCCAGTTCTGAAGGATCAGGGTGAACAGGTGCAGGACTTTCTTTGAGTACTGAAGGATCAGGGTGAACAGGTGCAGGACTTTCTTGGAGCTCTGAAGGATCAGGGTGAACAGATGCAGGACTTTCTTCGAGTTCTGATGGATCAAGGAGAGATGGAGCAGGACTCTGTTGTATATCTAGTGGTTCCGGGTGGGTAGGTGTAGGACTTTGTTTGAGCTCTGAAGGATCAGGATGAGTAGGGGAAATACTTTCTCGAAGTGCTAATGGATCACGGAGAGATGGAGCAGGACTCTGTTGTATACCTGGTGGATCAGGTTGATCAAGTTCAGGACTTTCTTGGAGCTCTGATGAATGTTGATTAGTAGGTGAAGGACTTTCCAGTGCTGATGGATCAGGACGAGATGGTGTAAGACTTTGCAGTAATGGTGTGCACATGGATTTGGTAGGACTCTGTGGTGGTTCTAAGCAGTCGAGCTGGACTGGGCTATGAGAGGAAGGACTCATGGGTGGATCCTGATTGCTGATTGTTGGCTGGGAAATGCTAAAAGGTGAAGCCTGTGTGGAACTGATTGGCAGGGCTGGAGTGAGACTGTGTGGGATTATATCCTCCTCCTGATGCCTGCAGGTGGAGCAGATGTAACTTTCAGACCCTGCCCTGCCCTCCCCAGTCTGGACTATACACGCTGTATGGACACACCTGTCACACAACACGGAAAGAAAATGTTTATTTTAGCTCAATTTGAATCATCAATCAAAGAAAGTGTGCCTCAGTAGCCCAAAGATTGGAATTAACTTTGCTAATTATTGTGCGTGTGCGTGTACCTATAGCAGCAGGTACAGGTGAGGTACTCCTCGGGTGTGTAGAGGTCAGGCGTGAGGCCACAGAGAGGGCAGGGCAGGGCTGGGTCACAAGACTCACACAAAAACGGGTGATTGGCCCACTGGCCTGATGACCTCACACCGCAGTGACGGCAGGTTCTGCAATTCTGAAGAAATAGAGGTTTTGAGATCAAACGAGTAAGTCCGAAGATCAATGCTGACACCAGTGTGTGTGTTTGTTCCTCTCACCTGGCAGCTCCAGCTCGAGCTCGGACTGTGATCCAGAGGTGGAGTGAGACAGTGTCGGTGATACGTTTTATCACAGCGCTCACACACCAGCAACACACCATCATCACCTCGCAACCTAACACAGGGTGGGGGGGGTGCAGGGTTTACAGTATGTTGTGGTTAACATGTTACTAATGTTTGGATCTTAATGTTTACGGGTCGCCCGTCAGTCTGATATCTGGATAAAATCATTCATTCATTCACAATGACTCAAGAGATAAATTGATTATGTTGTGGTGGTCAAAGGTCAACTTCACTGTGACATCATGAGTCAGATTTGATGGTGAGTGTGTGTTACCTGCAGCTCTGACACACTCGACACTCAGCACAATGCCAGCCGGCCCGGCACAGGGGGGAGGGGACCAGAGGGGGATCCAGGCAGCTGCCATGGTAACAGTTACCACAGCAGCAACACATCAACAGACTGCTGACATCACCGGAACCCAAACACAACACACACTGCGAAGAGCCTGGAGAGAGAAAAGTTTGGATTTAGTAAAAATGTTAACAATTCCTCCTGAGCAGCTGATGATGACCAGCAGGGGGAGCTGATGCTCCAGTCGCTGCTTGGTGGTTTAGGGTCAGGGTCTCTGAACAGTGAGTAACGTTCATCTACATCGAAACCAGTCACATTCTACCAAACCACTGGTCCCAGCGATGTCATCACACACCAGCTTCTTCATACACCAACAACAGTGTGTGTCGGTCTTGTGCAGCGTGTGTGTGTACCTGTTTGTCTGTGTCTTGTACACAGTGTGTGTCTCTGGTTCCAGTCCTGATGAGCCCCGGCTGCAGCAGCACAGGGGAAGTGGTAGCTCCGCCCACAGCTAGTTTCCTGGCAACGCAGGGTCGCCCCGAGCCGACTGCAGAACGCACACACCTGGAAAGGTGAGAGAGGAGGCGGGGCTTAGTGAGGCTGTTTGCATCTTTGTTGTGCAGGTACTCATCAGATGTTGATCAGATAGAAAATGACCTGTGTGCTTCCTGAGTCGATGGCTTTGTCGACATAGAGCAGTGATTGGCCCTCGCCTCGACACACCCCCTCCGACCAAGCTGCACACTGCAGGTGAGCACAGCACTGACCTGCGTTCACACACACACAGTCAGGTTTACAAATCGAAACACGCACACACAGACACACACACACAGGTGGAGAAGATGAGGAACCTGTAACTTTCTGTACCTGTGGGGTCGAACAGTGATTGGACGTTGATGTCATGTGGGAGGCCGATGGGTCCAAGCTGCTCCACAAACTCTGAGGAAGACTCTGACAACACAAACAACAACACACATCAACACAGTGGGACCTCCTGACATCACTGCAGCACTCACACGTTGTTACTCTACACTTCCTGATCGATAACATGCTCCTCGCTTTCAAGCCATTCGACAAAAGTGTTTTAAGGCCAATTTACGGTTCTGCGTTTTTGAAAAAACGGACAGATAAGACCGCCCTATCTGTCGTGAAACGCCCTCTCCGAGCTTTTCGTACACGTCTGATTTTTCTAACTACACGTCTTTATGTCGGAGAGCCGACGGACAGACCTTGGCTGTGATTGGTCCGCGAACGACATAATTTCCCTACGACGTCATTTCCGGACCTCAAACTTTTCTGTTTACTTCCCTGTGTCACAAAAACCCAAACACAACTACGATTCTACGACTAAAGTGACGTGTGTGTTAAGCCAGCGGAGTTGTCCACCTGCGGTGGTAACAGTGCAAGAACCCGCCGTCACGACTTTAATTCCACTTCTATCATGACACTGTTTCTATAATACCGTCAGGTTAGAAGCAAACACTGGGTAGTAGTTAGTGTCGGGAGTCCCTGCTGACTGTGTGTGGAAGCTGGGGGGGAGCTAGGTCCGGTTAGCTTCTAGCTACATGTAGCCTCAAGCAGATTCAAGCTGTGGAATCAGCAACACAGTTCGGAAACAAGACCGGGGAACCGCTGCGCTAAGAAACGATTAAATCAGCATCTTGACCCGCTGGGTGTCACTTTATTTAGTTCTGTTAGTTGCCATGGTTCAGTGTGTGGGAGGAGCTAACATGTCAACAGAGACACGTGGACTTCTTCTTCCCAAATGGGGTAGGCTTCTCTGAGCTCGTCTTCCGTTGCGCCAACTATGGGTTTGGCGGTGAATTTTTTCATGTACGGAGAGGTAAAAATCAAAAAGACTCTTTGTCTCCCGCTGAGACCTCTCCGAGAAACGGAGAACGTAGAAGTATATAAGAGCCTTTACGTCAATGCCTCAGAATAGTTTGCAGTATTTTGTGTAACTAAGCAACCAACTCCAAGGTAGGCCGTGTGCTTCCTGTATTCACCACAAGACCAGTGTACATGGTCATGTGACAGCTGTTTGTAAAATGAATGTAGTGTACTCACCACACTGCTCCGGACTGCTGCACCTACGCACAGACACACACACACACAGACACACACACAGACACACACACACACAGACACACACACACACACAGGTTAACTGACTTGATTTTTATGGGAATGTCAATTCTTATCTAGGTGGTGTGACTTTGTATTGAGAGGTATAAACAGGAAGTGAGGTTACTCACGTGGGTGGGGCCTGGTTGCCACGGTAGCAGTGGTCGTGGCAGTCGCTATCTCGGTCAGAGGACGCTCTGCGGTTCAGGATGTGGAGGGGGATGTAGCCAGGCGTCGGGCCGAACACCACCAGGCGGCCCTGGCCCAGAGGAAGCTTGTCGTCATGGTAACAGAAGGCACACTGCTTCAGACTGTGGGGCGAGAGACAAGGTGAACACAGGGAGAGAGAGAGTGTGTTCAGAGCTGGATGGGCAGACACACACAAACACACAGACACACACAGACACACCGTCTCACCGTTTCTTGATGTGTCCCAGGCTGTGGCTGGGCGACCCCCCCGAGTCCTCTGACAGAGAGCGTCTGAACAGCAGGGACAGTGAGTCCTCGTCCTCCAGGGGACAGGGGGACACCAGGAGGTCCGAGCAGGGACTCGGAGCCGGACTGTGCCCCATGGAAATAACCCCAGGACTTGCCGCACCCCCTTCTGTCTCCATGGGAACCCTGCAGGGACTGCAGTCCACCTCTGTGGGGGCGGGGCTACGGCTTGGCCCGGGCCGGCCCTCCTCCACAGGATCAGGAGCTGGTCTGGGGGTGGAGGCGGGGCTTTGAACCGGACTGTGGTCCGGGGACAGGGAGGTGGGCAGGGGGCTGAGTCGAGGTTCTGGTCCAGGACTGCAGGTCGGGAGCTCGGCAGGAGGACCAGGGCTGGTTCTGTCCTCGTCAGTACATTGGGCTGGTTCTGGGCTGGAGACTGGGATTGTGGGACCAAGTGGATCAGGGTCCAGCTTAGACTCTGGACTAAACCTTTCTTGGCTTGGTTCAGGGTCGGGGTTTGTGTTCGATTTCCTCCGGGAGGATGATCGCCGGCGTCCCGTGGTCTTCTCCGTCACCTCTGTGAACCACAAATAAAAACAATGAACCACAGAACTGTAACCAGGTGCCCTGGTTTCACACATGTGAATGAAGGTGCGTTTGATTTCTACACCCTGTTACACACCCGTCTTGTGGGCGGATTTCTTCTCCGTGGAGTCCACGCTCTTCTTGTCCTCTATCTGGGCTGGGCCTCGACTCCGCCCCCTACACACACAAACGCAGAGAAACACACATGGTCACATGTCTCTACCTGTTTGTCACATGATCAGTATACCAAGATATGTCTTATGGCCGAAACATCAGCCTTATATATTTTAATTCAAAGCCTGATTCGATAAATGAAGACAATTCACTGCAACACAAAAGTTTGTTGCAGATTAATTTGTGGAAGCAGCAGCAGTGTGGACTCGCTGGCTCAAAGGGTTTTAGAACTGGATTCACCAGGAGCTGAAAACACTTCAAAACCTGATCAATATTTTTATGAAAAAATAAAAAGTTGTGGAGTTGTGTGGCGTCTAACAACTTGTCACCGTCTCACTTACTTCTTCCTAGATGTGGGAGGTGGAGGAGGAGACGGAGGAGCAGGAGGTGCCAGGGGAGCCGAGCGGCCGCTGCTCCCGTCTTTCCGAGGTCGCCCCCGGGAACGCCGCTCGCTCAAGAGGCTTGTGGCGGCGGCTTTGGCGAGCTGAGCACTGCGCCCGGCCCGAGTGACAGGGGGGGGCGGGCCCCTGTCACGAGGCTCCTGAGACTGAGCCTCAGATGGCATTCTGATCAAAAACACAAAGAAAGGGGCTGAGATTTGAATTGTTTTAAAGACACAACAAACAAAATTCCTTTCTTCATTCACAATGTGTAAAAGTAATATAAGTATTAAAGTCTCTGTGTATATCAGCCTTGAGACGAGACTCACAGAATGAACATCTAAAAGCTTCACTTATACACAGAATGGATTATTGATTCATAATAATAATAATGTCATCAATGTGACCTGGATACACTGCAGAAAAAACAATGGATACTGTTTGTTGACACCTGTGCAGGTTGGGTCTAATGTAGCGGTGATGATGGAGGCTCCGCCCACACCAACACATTTGTCTTCCAGCCTCTGAATCGGAGACTCGTGCAAACTGAGTTTGTGTCTGAACAGAAACCGAGACTTTAGTAAACGATGACGCAGACGTTCTCTTCCTGATTGGTTCTTATCAGTCACATGACTCGGCTAGCAGCGGTGAACACAAAGCTGTGTTACTGACTTCCTGTCAGTAACACTTCCTGTCAGTAGCACTTCCTGTCAGTAGCACTTCCTGTCAGTAGCACTTCCTGTCAGTAGCACTTCCTGTCAGTAGCACTTCCTGTCAGTAGCACTTCCTGTCCGTAGCACTTCCTGTCCGTAGCACTTCCTGTCCGTAGCACTTCCTGTCCGTAGCACTTCCTGTCCGTAGCACTTCCTGTCCGTAGCACTTCCTGTCCGTAGCACTTCCTGTCCGTAGCACTTCCTGTCAGTAGCACTTCCTGTCAGTAGCACTTCCTGTCAGTAGCACTTCCTGTCAGTTACACTTCCTGTCAGTAGCACTTCCTGTCAGTAGCACTTCCTGTCAGTAGCACTTCCTGTCAGTTACACTTCCACCTCGTCGTCCCTGCTCTGACTCTTCACCATCACTGCTCCTCCTTCAGAGGAGTTCCTGTTACTAAGCAACCAACTGCAGAGGAGACAACCTACTTCCTGTTTACATCACATGACCAGTGGACGTGAATGGTCATGTGATAACACTATCCATCCGAGTCCAGTAAAATACAGCCGATAGCCCAGTAACCCTCTGACAACCAAGCAGATCATCCAGCCAATCACAGCACACCTCCTACCAGAACCCAAGGAGTCAACAGTAAACATCAGTGACCTTTGACCCCTGAAGTCTCAGTCTAATATCATTATTATTATTTCAGAGTTTCAACTAAGTCACTTATGAAACAGTCTCCAACTATGATTTAATTATTAATTCGTCTGCAGATTATTTTCAATCAATCAACCGAGTGGTTATAATGATCACAGGTGATAATCAAGTCCTTTAAACGGTGAAAGGTCAGATTCCAAAAGACTCAACAGAGAAAAGCCTCTGACACTGGTCCCAGCTCCTCACACTGGTCCCAGCTCCTCACACTGGGACCTCACACTGGTCCCAGCTCCTCACACCGGTCCCAGCTCCTCACACTGGTCCTGGGACCTGACACTGGTCCCAGCTCCTCACACCGGTCCCAGCTCCTCACACTGGTCCTGGGACCTGACACTGGTCCCAGCTCCCCACACTGGTCCCAGCTCCTCACACTGGTCCCAGCTCCTCACACTGGTCCCAGCTCCTCACACTGGTCCCAGCTCCTCACACTGGGACCTCACACTGGTCCCAGCTCCTCACACCGGTCCCAGCTCCTCACACTGGTCCTGGGACCTGACACTGGTCCCAGCTCCTCACACCGGTCCCAGCTCCTCACACTGGTCCTGGGACCTGACACTGGTCCCAGCTCCTCACACTGGTCCCAGTGTCAGGTCCCAGTGTGAGGAGCTGGGACCAGTTTCACTTTTCTGTTGACCATCTAATAGATTATTTATCTGCTGATAATTGCAGTTTTAATGTAGTTTAAACCCTGATGCCTGCGCTATGGGGACCGCCTGAGGCCCAGGGGCCCGACCATGTGGGGGGGGGGGGCCCCGACCATTTCACCACTGCTCCAACACGCTGCTCCTGTGCATCGCTGCAGTGTTCCGTGGCGTGTCATGACGCATGGCCACCGGCAGCTCAACACCATGCAACAGAAACACGGACCTTCCTGAAGAGGTTGAATTCATTTACCTAAAACTTCAGTGTAGTTTCTATTTCTTACGTTGAACTTTTTAAAGCAGACACTACGACGAAGAGGACGTCCTGTCGTCATCACCTACGTGGGCGGAGTCTACCTATACTTCACTCTGATTGGTTTGTAGACAGAGTCTTTCTGTTGAATGGAGAACATGAATGAAGCACTTCATTTGGTTGCCATGGTAACATCATGATGTATCAATAGCAGCATCAGCACCTTCAGGCGCAGTACTACAGTACTACGGTACTAAAGTACTACAGTACTATGGTTCTACAGTACTACAGTAATTCCACACTAGCTCAAATCCTTTCCCATGTGATAAGTGGGTTCACACTGAACTGAACCGTCTGCCGGTCTGAAACCTGGTGTGAAACTAACCAGGTGTGAAAGTAACCAGGTGTGAAACTAACCAGGTGTGAAACTAACCAGGTGTGAAACAGACCAGGTGTGAAACAGACCAGGTGTGAAACTAACCTGGTGTGAAACAGACCAGGTGTGAAACTAACCAGGTGCGAAACTAACCAGGTGCGAAACTAACCAGGGGTGAAACTAACCAGGTGTGAAACTAACCAGGTGTGAAACTAACCAGGGGTGAAACTAACCAGGGGTGAAACTAACCTGGTGTTAAACTAACCTGGTGTGAAACTAACCAGGTGTGAAATTTACCAGGGGTGAAACTAACCAGGGTTGAAACTAACCAGGGGTGAAACTAACCAGGTGCGAAACTAACCAGGTGCGAAACTAACCAGGTGCGAAACTAACCAGGTGCGAAACTAACCAGGTGCGAAACTAACCAGGGGTGAAACTAACCAGGGGTGAAACTAACCAGGGGTGAAACTAACCAGGGGTGAAACTAACCAGGGGTGAAACTAACCAGGGGTGAAACTAACCAGGGGTGAAACTAACCAGGGGTGAAACTAACCAGGAGTGAAACTAACCTGGTGTGAAACTAACCTGGTGTGAAACTAACCGGGGGTGAAACTAACCGGGGGTGAAACTAACCGGGGGTGAAACTAACCGGGGGTGAAACTAACCAGGGGTGAAACTAACCAGGTGTGAAACTAACCTGGTGTGAAACTAACCGGGGGTGAAACTAACCAGGTGTGAAACTAACCAGGAGTGAAACTAACCTGGTGTGAAACTAACCTGGTGTGAAACTAACCGGGGGTGAAACTAACCGGGTGTGAAACTAACCGGGGGTGAAACTAACCTGGTGTGAAACTAACCAGGGGTGAAACTAACCAGGTGTGAAACTAACCTGGTGTGAAACTAACCAGGGGTGAAACTAACCTGGTGTGAAACTAACCTGGTGTGAAACTAACCAGGGGTGAAACTAACCAGGGGTGAAACTAACCAGGGGTGAAACTAACCAGGTGTGAAACTAACCAGGGGTGAAACTAACCAGGTGTGAAACTAACCAGGGGTGAAACTAACCAGGTGTGAAACTAACCAGGGGTGAAACTAACCAGGTGTGAAACTAACCAGGGGTGAAACTAACCAGGTGTGAAACTAACCGGGGGTGAAACTAACCAGGGGTGAAACTAACCAGGGGTGAAACTAACCAGGTGTGAAACTAACCAGGTGTGAAACTAACCAGGGGTGAAACTAACCAGGTGTGAAACTAACCAGGGGTGAAACTAACCAGGGGTGAAACTAACCAGGTGTGAAACTAACCAGGGGTGAAACTAACCAGGGGTGAAACTAACCTGGTGTGAAACTAACCAGGGGTGAAACTAACCAGGGGTGAAACTAACCAGGGGTGAAACTAACCAGGTGTGAAACTAACCAGGGGTGAAACTAACCAGGTGTGAAACTAACCAGGGGTGAAACTAACCAGGTGTGAAACTAACCAGGGGTGAAACTAACCAGGTGTGAAACTAACCAGGGGTGAAACTAACCAGGTGTGAAACTAACCGGGGGTGAAACTAACCAGGGGTGAAACTAACCAGGGGTGAAACTAACCAGGTGTGAAACTAACCAGGTGTGAAACTAACCAGGGGTGAAACTAACCAGGGGTGAAACTAACCAGGTGTGAAACTAACCGGGGGTGAAACTAACCAGGGGTGAAACTAACCAGGTGTGAACGAGTCCTGGCTCCACATGAGTTTTGTGATGAAGGATCAGAAAGTTGTGTTGATCTGATCCCAGCAGATCCTCTGGTGTGATCACATCACCTGACACAACACCTTCAACTACACACAACTACACACAACTACACACAATTACACACACCTGATTACAACAGGTACACATGGCATAACTACAGTGACGTCACTGATCACTCACACCTCTGTTGTGATCGATCAGTTCAGCCTGCAGAGGTTTCAGGTCTGCGTTTCTCTCACGCGTTGACGTCACAACTGAGTCAAACTACCGTTTAACTGATCAACAGTCAAAGTGACGTCACCTGAAGCTTCCGTTCACAGATCGATCCTCGACACTGAGCCGCGGAAACACAGTTAGCTGCTAGCTGCTAGCAGTTAGCTGCTAGCTTCCTCGGACCGCCCAGTTGACTGATCGCCGCTCTGTTAGCATTAGCATTAGCTGGCAGGCTAGCTGTTAGCGCGCACCAGAACCGAGCTCGCCCCGGCTCCTGCGGTGGACTCCCGCGGGCCCTGGAGCGCCCGGGGCCCGCAGGAGCCGGAGCCCGACCCGGGGAGCCGGTTCCCGAGGAGCCGGTTCCCGAGGAGCCGGAGGACTCAGGGGGTTCAGAGGCTTCAGCCGCTCGGGCTCCACAGGAGGAGGAACACGTCCTTACTGGTTTGATGAGATTCTGCTTTTCCTCCGCAGCTCCCGGCTCCCGGCTCGCAGCAGCAGCTTCTCCGGCGGGTCACACCTCACAGCTCCGCCGGGCCCGCGGCTCCGAGCATCCCGAGCGGCACAACACGACGCTTTGCTCCTGAGAGCTGGACAAACTAAAGTTGAAGCGCTCGCTCCGTCATGGAGGCCATGTTTGGAAGCGACCGAAGCACCGCCTGTCAGCCCAGCAGGAGAAGTAGGTCCGTGGAAACACTCCGCCCGGAGCTCCGCCGCTCACCGGGCAGAGTTCACCTGCTACCCCGGTGGAGACGACGGTCCTCCGGCTGACGATCCTCCGGGTGACGGTCTGAAGAGGGTCGCTCGATCCGAGTCCGGGTCTCACTCCGGTTCTGTGTCGGTGTGAAAAGTGTGTGACCCCGCGGAGGGATCTGGTTCAGCGCTGCTCTGGTGACACGGCCTCTGTCATCAGACCTGAAATCCCGGACTGGACTCTCCAGGATCCGGACTGCTGCTGCTGGAGGAGTTCCTCAGGGACCGCATCACCACCACAGGATTTATAATGAAAGTTAAATGTATAATCATTGAATCATTATTATAACTTTATCTTTAATAAACACAGTCATCTTATATCATTATTTCATTCTTTTTATTAAATAATACAGTCATAGGGCGGCAGCTCACCTGGTAGAGCTGCCCCCCCAATTTAAATATATATTAAAAAAATCATACTAATACAGTCATCATATATCATTACATCTTTTTTGAATAAAAGAGAGTCTTCAGAATTGTTAGAACCTTCAGTACCACAAAACTACGCTGTGGAAAACTGAAGGTCCATAAAACGCACCTGGGCCTCCTCAGAACCTCCTGGTAATCATGAGATGATCCTTCTGTGAGAAGATACCTGGAGGCTCCACTGGAACATCCATGTCTTCCACATCAGGGACGTTTTTATATGACCTGTAGATCCTCCTCAGTCTCCAAATGAGCACAGGAATTAACATTACAATCTGGAGAACCTCCTAGAACCTCATTCACATCAAGATTGCTCGTAAGGACCTCTGGACCTCAGCTCCTCCTGAGGGCGTGGCAGGTGATTCTGTAATCCCTGAGCGGAAGAACCACAGATGGACCTGACCCAAAGCTTTGACATGTTTACAGGTTCTTCAGCTCTGTGTGGTTCTTCCAGAATGAATAAACGTCAGCTTCATCAACCCGCTGAAATTTTGAATTTAGAAAAAATTAATTTTCTCACAGTTCCTTCAATTTCTTTCATTCCTGAGACCCTCAAAAGTGAGACCTCAAAAAATCCTAATTCAGGCCGGCCTCTATTAATGAAAATGCTGAAAACATATGAATGAATATTCAGGATATGCCCTAAATGTACATAAAACACAGGTTATGACATTTAATTACACACCTACAGAAGAACTTAACGTTATGTATAGTTTTAATTGGAACGCACCCTTTATAAAATATCTGGGAGTGAATCTGACTAAAGACATGTCAAACTTATTCAATATTAACTATAACTATTAACAAGAAAATATATGATGACCTTGATGGGTGGAGCCTGTTGCCTCTTGACTTTGGTAGCAGAATTAGATCAATAAAAATGAATATCCTCCCTAGGTTATTATATCTCTTTTTATCATTGCCAGTGGAAATTCCTCTGAAACAATTTAGAGAGTGGAATAAACATATTTCACGATTCATCTGGAATAAACAGAGGCCGAGGGTTAAATTTTCCACTCTTCAGCTTCCGGAGGATAGGGGCGGCAAGGCCTACTACTATTTAGCAGCCCAACTGAGACCTCTAATATATTGGTGTAATTCATCTTATGTAGCCAAATGGAAAACCATGGAGTTATCACTAACAGATGCACCAATACAATCACTGCTTGGTTGTGTGGAAATGGAGAAAAAGATATTACATACGGAGAGCCAATGGGTGAACTGCTCTTTGAAGGTATGGGGCGAGGTGGTTAAAAAATTTGAACTCCAAAAACAGATAAAACTACTTAGATGGCCAGCGTATGACCCCGAATTCACACCAGCATCACTAGATCATAGATATAAACAATGGACCTATTATGGTGTTACGGCTGTATGCAAAATTGTTAAAAAATGGGAGCTTAATAGCTTTAACAATTTATGTCAAATGTATGGACTAGGTGGGCATGACTTTTACAGGTACTTACAGTTCCGGGATTATTTTTGTAAAAAGCTGAAAGGTTGTAACCCAGCGGAGCCACCAGCGATTATTCATATATTTATGGATGCATACAACTCTGGGAATATTAAAGGACTTATAAGCAAGTTATACCACAGCATTACCTCACTGAAGAAGGATTCTACAGACTATGTGAAACAACGATGGGAAAAAGAGTTGAACATTGTGATAACAGAGGACATGTGGCTGAACGCTTGGGAAACGCAGTCATCCTCCACCAACTCTTGGACTTGGAGAGACTTCTGTTGGAAAAGCTTGATTCGTTTTTTTATAACCCCCAAGCAAAAGGCCAAACAGACTGGTGCACAACTGGCCTGCTGGAGAGAATGCGGAGAGGTCTTTGCTGATCATGCCCATATTTTTTGGTCTTGCCCCTCCATCCAGTCTTTCTGGAGGGAAGTGGCAAAAATTGTTTCAAAGGTCCTATGCTTTAATATGAATGTATTGTTCACAACTCTCTATCTTGGGAATGTGCCAGATGGGTTGAGTAAAGCTGATATATACCTACTTAGGGTCTTGCTGGCTGCAAGTAAAAAGGCCATCACAAAATGTTGGCTCCAGAAAAACGCTCCCACTACAGACTCTTTTGTTAATATTGTAAAACAATTACATGTACTAGAGCAAATGACTTATTCAATCAGACTCCAAAAAGATTTAGGTGAAAAACGATGGCAGAAATGGCAAGCCTACTTGGCCAATGAGTGAGACTGTATGCACGTACTGGGTTTGATACTTTGTCTTTTGGATTTATTGATCACCCCTGGACCTTGAATTTTGGTAATTGTTCAATGTTTTGTATTTGTCTTTTGTTTTACCTCCCTGTACTAAAAGATGAAAATGATCTATAAATAAAGAGTTTAAAAAAAGAAAGAAAAGTGAGACCTCTATAACCCCTCATTGTCGACTAGAACCCTCACAATAACCACAGGAACCAAACGCATCCTAGAGGATCAGAAACATTGACCAGGAACATTAGAACCTTAGAACTTCCTTTACAGTCACTGGGGAAATTCTAGAGGTTTTTCCACCTGCTGAACTGATTGTACCGTACACCCACTCAAACCTCCTCAGGGGTCCCAAGAACCTCCTTATGGTAAATGGTTTTGTATATATATAGCGCTTTTCTAGTCTTGATGACCACTCAAAGCGCTTTACAGCACAGATTTACATTCACCCATTCACACACACATTCATACATCTATTCGCAGCACTTAGTTATTCTTATGAACCATTACAACTTCCACAGTAATCCTTGAATCCACCTATTGCACCTCTAGAGCCCTCTCATGGACCAGGAGCCTTCACTGATCGGCCCAGCAGCTCGGAACATCTGCTGAGCTTCTCCTCCTGCTCTGCAAAGCTGGCCCCGCCCTCGCAGCGATCCAGCCAATAGAAAGCAGAGATGCTGTCAATAAGGAGGAGTTCTCCCGGAAGTGGAGGGTGAGGAGGAGCTGGGAGGAGGAGGAGCAGTGAACGACCAAGAGGAGAGACAGACACAACGCCTCCTCATCTGACCCTGCTCAGGGTGCTCTGGACCCGTTTTCAAAATAAGAGTCCTCCTGCGTTTCTGTTGACTGATCATCAGCACAAGATCTGAGTGTTTGTCTCTGAGATATTTTGGCTTAATTTCTGGAGACGAGCCTGAACCACATGACGTCAGAGGTTAATAAAGTCTGATCATCTCTTAATAAACTGTTGACGTGGTTCAGCTCTGACAGATCAACACGGATTGTCTCTGCACACGTTGGTTTTATTGCTCGGGGGTCGTCTCTGTGTCCTGTCTTCCTGTGGTGTGTCTTATTTTGAAAGCCTTGAGCGGAAGTGTGGTGTCTGGTGGCGTCTGTGCTGCAGCTCAACAGACGATCCACTGACGGTAAACATTAGCATTAGCATTAGCAGCTACAGCCAGACCAGCGGATTACACCCGCGACCTGCCGGCGTCCAGTCAGCTGCCACAGCCGCTGAGCAAACCGCTCCGAGCCGCCGAGACGTGAGTGCACATCCGGTGTCAGGTTCACTCCTTCCGCCGGAGTTTAGCTAGCGACCGTCGCTGTGGAACGGATTCCATTATCGGACGCGATGTAGCTCGCACACGATCTCTGATTCTGTGATTCTGTGATTCTGTGATTCTCTTGTTTCTCTGATTCTCTTGTTTCTCTGTTTCTCTGATTCTGTGATTCTGTGATTCTCTGTTTCTCTGTTTCTCTGATTCTCTTGTTTCTATGATTCTCTTGTTTCTCTGTTTCTCTGATTCTGTGATTCTGTGATTCTGTGATTCTGTGATTCTCTGTTTCTCTTTTTCTATGATTCTCTGATTCTCTTGTTTCTCTGTTTCTCTGATTCTCTTGTTTCTCTGATTCTCTGATTCTCTGATTCTCTTGATTCTCTGATTCTCTTGATTCTCTTGTTTCTATGATTCTCTTGTTTCTCTGTTTCTCTGATTCTCTTGTTTCTCTAATTCTCTTGTTTCTCTGATTCTCTGTTTCTCTGATTCTCTTGTTTCTCTGATTCTCTGATTCTCTTGTTTCTCTTTTTCTCTGATTCTCTTGTTTCTCTGATTCTCTTGTTCCTCGAGCTTCTCTCACTAAGTTCTTCTTTTAAACAGGACTCATTGAACGTGACGTGTAAACACATGTTTGTGCAGTTTCATCACGGCTGAACTTTCACGTGACCCACTGAGTCCGAATCGTAGCACATGTTATTGACACATGAAGGATTTTACTTTGAAAGACGATTCACCTTGAACATTATGGTAACGACACATGTTCAGGTCAGTTCAGATTTTAGTCAGAGTTAAGGTAACTCTTAAACTAAGGTAAGCCTAATCTTAACCTTAAAGTTCATGAATCAGTTACAGTCAGTGAGCTGCTACACAAAACACCTGAAGTCAAGAAAAAGCTGACTCAACGTGTTGGTGGTGAAAAGAAGATGAGTCAGCAGGTTTTACAACGTCTTTAAAATACTTGAGTCGTTCTGTTTAAATGAAGAAGAATAATTAACCAGTTTATGAGACAGTCAGCTGAGACCTGCTCCAACCTTCACCGTTAACACAAGAGTAAGCTCTTCATTGTTATGAGTCTCTGACCTCACCTTGTATCTGCGTCTCTCTCTCTCTGTGTCGGTCTCTTCATGGGTCAACGTGTCCACATGCTTCTGTCAGAATATCATTTACTCACTTCATGGTTTGAATGGATTCTAGTTCTGTGTCCTGCTCCTCGTCCCACTGGGAGCATGAGGAGGAACCTGCAGCTCCATCAGGCTGCACAGCTAGTCCAGCTCCTCCAGGAGGACACGTCCATACGCGTGGTCACAAGACAGTTTGTGTCCACAGCAGGTTCTCCACTGGAGCCTGGTTCTCCTCACAGATGAGAGCAGGTTCACACATGTGACAGGTGTGAACGAGTCTAGAGACGTCCTGGTGAACGTGAAGCTGCTGTAACAACATCTATGAGCAGCTTGGTGGATCAGTGAATGGTCTGAGGAGGCAGATCCTGGGGGGGACTGTCCAGGAGGAGATGATCCAGGTCCAGGAGGTGATGATCCAGGTCCAGGAGGTGACGATCCAGGTCCAGGAGGTGATGATCCAGGTCCAGGAGGAGATGATCCAGGTCCGGGAGGTGACGATCCAGGTCCAGGAGGAGATGATCCAGGTCCAGGAGGAGATGATCCAGGTCCAGGAAGGAGAACCCCCAGGACTCCATCCTCCGACTCCTCAGGAGCATCATGTCCAGATGTTGTCAGGAGAACATGCAGGCACAAGAGGCCACACCCACTGAGTCACATGATGAGTTGATATTCACACCAGTTGGATCAGCCTGTGGTTTCAGTTTGTCACTGGGATGTTCGGTGTGGTTTCCAGTCCTCAGTGGGTTGATGGTTTCACTTTCCATTGATCGTTGTTACGTCATTTTGTTCTCACTTATACGTGAACCATTCATGAAGATCTGAAGTGTGATAGAAGTGTTGAGTTGTTACTTCCTGTTTGTTTCCTCTGTACAAACAGGTATCCTCTCTCTCTCTCTCTCTCTCTCTCTCTCTCTCTCTCTCTCTCTCTCTCTCTCTCTCTCTCTCTCTCTCTCTCTCTCTCTCTCTCTCTCTCTCTCTCTTAGCAGCGTGATGTAAGGCGATGCTCGCTCGGCCACCATGGCCAGTGTCACGCTGCGGTACTTCTGTTATGGCTGCCTCGCCACCTCAGCCACTTGGTCCTTCCTGCTCTTCCTCTACTTCTCTCTGGGGGCGGAGCCTGGAGACAGCAGGACCCCTCTGCAGCACCGCAGCCAGCCAATCACCAGGGGTCTGGGCGGGCGGAGGGCGAGGAATCATCTTCTGACAGCCAATCGGGGATTGGAGCTGTCGCCAGAGATGGGTGAGAGGCTGTGGTGTGTTCAGGTGCTGATGGGAAAATTAAGATACTATGCTGAACTTATTGGTTGAGTAGTATCAGGTTCACAGACTGGATGTGGTTGGTCTCTGGGCACTTGAGGTCAACTGGTTGTGTCTTCCTGCAGGGATGATCTTTAACGAGGCGGATCAGGAGGTCAGGGACACTGGTTACCACCGACACGCCTTCAATGTCCTCATCTCCACCAGACTGGGTCACCACCGAGAGCTGCCCGACACCAGAGACCAGCAGTGAGACTCTTCTCCACGACCTTCCACTCTGTTCACATTTGATTGATTGATTGATAAGACACGTTAATGCTGACAAGCCAATGCATCACATTCCACATACATGGTGTTTAATTCATGTTCCATGGAGGAGGACTGAGAGTAGTTTGTTAAAACACAACTCTGCAGGTGTCAGGAGAAGGTTTATCCTCTGGCTCTGCCCTCGGCCAGCGTAGTGATCTGCTTCTTCAACGAGGCGTTCTCCGCCCTGCTGAGGACGGTTCACAGCGTGCTGGACCGGACGCCGGCCTACCTCCTGCACGAGATCGTCCTGGTCGACGACCACAGCGAGCTCGGTAACACCATCAACACTTCCTGCCAACTGCACAACAAAAGGCTTCAAACCTTTTCTAACACAACCACCTTGATGTTTGTGTTGTTGTTCAGACGAGCTGAAGAACGACTTGGATCGATACGTGAGGGGGGAGGAGCTTCAGGGGAAAGTGAAGCTGGTGAGAAACCAGAAGAGAGAAGGACTCATCCGAGGACGCATGATCGGAGCCTCACATGCTACTGGTACGTCCTGCATCCTACAACTATACATCCAACATCATCCAACTATACATCCTACATCATCCAACTATACATCCAACATCCTACAACTAAACATCCTACATCCTACAACTATACATCCAACATCATCCAACTATACATCCTACAACTATACATCCAACATCATCCAACTATACATCCTACATCATCCAACTATACATCCTACATCCTACAACTATACATCCTACAACTATACATCCAACATCATCCAACTATACATCCTACATCATCCAACTATACATCCTACATCCTCCAACTATACATCCAACATCCTACAACTATACATCCAACATCATCCAACTATACATCCTGCATCCTACAACTATACATCCAACATCCTACAACTATACATCCAACATCCTACAACTATACATCCTACAACTATACATCCTACATCCTACAACTATACATCCAACATCATCCAACTATACATCCAACATCCTACAACTATACATCCTACAACTAAACATCCTACATCCTACAACTATACATCCAACATCCTACAACTATACATCCAACATCCTACAACTAAACATCCAACATCCTACAACTATACATCCTACATCCTCCAACTACACATCCAACATCCTACAACTATACATCCTACAACTAAACATCCTACATCCTACAACTAAACATCCTACATCCTACAACTATACATCCAACATCCTACAACTATACGTCCTACATCCTCCAACTATTCATCCAACATCCTACAACTATACATCCTACATCCTCCAACTATACATCCTACATCCTACAACTATACATCCAACATCCTACAACTATACATCCTACAACTATACATCCTACAACTATACATCCAACATCCTCCAACTCTACATCCTACAACTATACATACAACATCCTACAACTATACATCCAACATCCTACAACTATACATCCAACATCCTACAACTATACATCCTACATCCTACAACTATACATCCTACATCCTACAACTATACATCCTACAACTATACATCCTACATCCCACAACTATACATCCTACATCCTCCAACTATACATCCTACATCCTACAACTATACATCCAACATCCTACAACTATACATCCTACAACTATACATCCTACAACTATACATCCAACATCCTCCAACTCTACATCCTACAACTATACATACAACATCCTACAACTATACATCCAACATCCTACAACTATACATCCAACATCCTACAACTATACATCCTACATCCTACAACTATACATCCTACATCCTACAACTATACATCCTACAACTATACATCCTACATCCCACAACTATACATCCAACATCCTACAACTATACATCCTCCAACTATACATCCTACATCCTACAACTATACATCCTCCAACTGTACATCCTACATCTATACATCCTACATCCTACAACTATACATCCAACATCCTACAACTATACATCCTACAACTATACATCCTACATCCTCCAATTATACATCCAACATCCTACAACTATACATCATACAACTATACATCCTACATCCTACAACTATACATCCTACAACTATACATCCTACAACTATATATCCTACATCCTACAACTATACATCCAACATCCTACAACTATACATCCTACAACTATACATCCTACATCCTACAACTATACATCCAACATCCTACAACTATACATCCAACATCCTACAACTATACGTCCTACATCCTCCAACTATTCATCCTACATCCTACAACTATACATCCAACGTCCTACAACTATACATCCTACATCCTACAACTGTACATCCTACAACTATACATCCTACATCCTACAACTATACATCCAACATCCTACAACTATACATCCTACATCCTACAACTATACATCCTACATCCTACAACTATACATCCAACATCCTACAACTATACATCCTACATCCTACAACTATACATCCTCAAACTATACATCAAACATCCTACAACTATACATCAAACATCCTACAACTATACATCCAACATCCTACAACTATACATCCTACATCCTACAACTATGCATCCTCCAACTATACATCCTACATCCTACAACTATATATCCTACATCCTACAACTATACATCCTACATCCTACAACTATACATCCAACATCCTACAACTATACATCCAGCATCCTACAACTATACATCCTACATCCTACAACTATACGTCCTACATCCTCCAACTATACATCTTACATCCTCCAACTATACATCCAACATCCTACAACTATACATCCTACATCCTACAACTGTACATCCTACAACTATACATCCTACATCCTACAACTATACATCCAACATCCTACAACTATACATCCTACATCCTACAACTATACATCCTACATCCTACAACTATACATCCAACATCCTACAACTATACATCCTACAACTATACATCCTACATCCTCAAACTATACATCAAACATCCTACAACTATACATCAAACATCCTACAACTATACATCCAACATCCTCCAACTATACATCCTCCAACTATACATCCTACATCCTACAACTATACATCCTACATCCTACAACTATACATCCAACATCCTACAACTATACATCCAACATCGTCCAACTATACATCCTACATCCTCCAACTAAACATCCAACATCCTACAACTATACATCCAACATCCTACAACTATACATCCAACATCCTACAACTATACATCCAACATCCTACAACTATACATCCTACATCCTACAACTATACATCCAACATCCTACAACTATACATCCAACATCCTACAACTATACATCCTACATCCTACAACTATACATCCTACATCCTACAACTATACATCCTACATCCTACAACTATACATCCTACAACTATACATCCAACATCCTACAACTGTACATTCAACATCCTCCAACTATACATCCAACATCCTACAACTATACATCCTACATCCTCCAACTATACATCCTACATCCATAACTATACATTCAACATCGTCCAACTATACATTCAACGTCCTCCAACTATACATCCTATATCCTACAACTATACATCCAACATCCTACAACTATACATCCAACATCGTCCAACTATACGTCCTACATCCTCAAACCCTACGTCCTCAGCCCTTCCTCTCCACCTGTGTGTCCAGGGGAGGTGCTGGTCTTCCTGGACAGTCACTGTGAGGTGAACCAGGCGTGGCTGCAGCCGCTGCTCGCCCCGATCCAGAGAGACTCTCACACCGTGGTCTGTCCCGTCATCGACATCATCTCGGCCGACACGCTGGCGTACTCGCCCTCGCCCGTCGTCAGGGGCGGCTTCAACTGGGGGCTGCACTTCAAGTGGGACCCTGTCCCCCCCTCAGAGCTCAATGGGCCGGGGGGCACCACAGGACCAATCAGGTAGCTAACCCTAACCAGCTGATTAAACAGGTAACCAGCTTATTTGTACCTCACCTCTGATGCCCCCCCCCAGGTCTCCCACCATGGCTGGCGGCTTATTCGCCATGAACAGAAAGTATTTCAACGAGCTGGGACAGTATGATGCAGGCATGGACATCTGGGGCGGAGAAAACCTGGAAATCTCCTTCAGGGTAAGAGCTGAGTTTTACAGACAGTTAACGTGTTAGCTTAGCTTAGCTTAGCATTAAGGCTGAAGGCAGCGGCAAGGAGCGAGCGCCAGACAGCTGACGTCACATCGGGATTCGTCCAATCAGTCGTAGGATGACATCAGGAGCGAGAGGAGCTGTGGAGCAGCATGTGAGGGACAGAGTCTCCTCCGGACTCACGGTGTGTTTCTGTCCGGCTCAGATCTGGATGTGCGGCGGCCAGCTGCTCATCATCCCCTGCTCCAGAGTCGGACACATCTTCAGGAAGCGGCGGCCGTACGGTTCACCGGGGGGGCAGGACACCATGGCCCATAATTCTCTGCGGCTAGCGCATGTATGGATGGACGAGTACAAGGTACGCACACAGAACTGTGATCCAATAAGCAGCTGCGTTATCCCCTGACCTCACTTCCTGTTCCCGTGTGGTCCCTTCAGGAGCAGTATCTGTCCCTACGTCCAGAGCTGCGTGAGCGCGCTTACGGTGACATCAGCGAGCGCGTGGCGTTGAGGAAGCGGCTGCAGTGTCACTCGTTTCGTTGGTACCTGGACACAGTCTACCCTGAGATGCAGGCTGTCGCCAACGGCAACAAGCAGCAGCCGCCGCTGTTCATCAACAAAGGTCTGAGGCGTCCCAAAGTCCTGCAGAGAGGACGGGTACGTGACAAATAATCCTCATCCATGTTTGATTATCGATCATTTGAGTCATAAACTGATCAAATGTCCTCTTCCAGCTACGTAACCTAGCAACCAGTCGTTGTCTAGTGGCCCAGGGCCGAGTTAGTCAAAAGGGCGGAGCCGTAGTCCTACGGCCATGTGACCCCCGTGACCCTGAACAGGTGAGTCGACCACAAACAACCATCACACACTTTGGAAACTGAGTTAACCAACCAGCCAGGTCTGGTTGACCTGCGACCTTTGACCCTGACCTCATCATGTGCCGTGTATGTTCAGGACTGGACCTATGACGAGGAGAGTCAGCTGATCCTCGCAGGTCTGTTGTGTCTCGACGTGTCCGAGATCCGAACCTTCGATCCTCCAAGACTGATGAAGTGTCACGGATCAGGAGGGTCACAGCAGTGGAGCCTTGGGGTGAGACACACACACAGACACACACACAGACACACACAGACACACACACACAGACACACATACAGACACACACACACACAGACACACATACAGACACACACACACACACACACACAGACACACACACAGACACACACACAGACACACACACACAGACACACATACAGACACACACAGACACACACAGACACACATACAGACACACATACAGACACACACACACACACACACACACAGACACACACACAGACACACACACAGACACACACACACAGACACACATACAGACACACACAGACACACACAGACACACATACAGACACACATACAGACACACACACACACACATACACACAGACACACACACACAGACACACATACAGACACACACACACACAGACACACACACAGACACACACACACACACACGTTCCTATTAAACCCTGCCCTCTCTCTCTCCTGTAGAAGTCTGAGCGACTCTACCAGGTCTCCGTGGGTCAGTGTCTCTCGGTCGCTGAGCCAGTCGGACCTAAAGGTTACGTTTCCATGGCGATCTGTGATGCGTCTCAGACGCAGCAGTGGCAGCTGGAGGTCTGAGGTCACTTTGTGTTTTTAATTTTTCTGCTCAGGACAATTTCAGATTTTTTAATATTTATCTGTTGATGATATGATCACGATGTTGGAGCCGATCAGTTTGAGACGTCCTCAGACCTTGTGACGTTTTATTTTGTATTTATTGTAAAAATTAAACTTAAAGACTGATTCTACTTTTTAAACAAATCCTGGAAATGAAATAAAATGTGAAGTCGCTGATCCAGAGAGATGATCCACGTGTTCTGGACCTCAGTGACAACGTTGTAAACTTTGTCATCATCAATAAATCATCAGTTTACAAACAGAAGGGTTGAATCATCATTTTAAAAATGTGAATCTGTTTTTATAAACTGAACACATCGAAGACCCGGACCAGAACCGCAGGTCTGACTGAAACTGGACTAGAACTGTTTGACCTGGGCCAATCAGAGATGCAGTTCTCATGTTTCACTCCTTTAGTTCAACTAATAAAAGTCATTCAAACTGATGTTTATGTTGCTGTGATTCCCCCTGATGGACACCAGGGGTCAGCGTCACCTCCTGTTCTCAAGGTTCCTTGAATTGATGAACAGCTTCGGAAGTTTCTAGGAGATCTTTAGTTCTTGACTGGATTCCAGGAGTAAACAAGTCCTACTGGCTATTGAGGACATTCCAGCGTCCTCGAGAAACACGCGTTTCCCTCAGATGAGCCTCACAACGTATGTGAATGTTGCAGTTGCTCTTTAGATGTTCTCTTCACCCCCTCAATAACCTGAAGCCTCCTCAAAAACTCCTGGAACCTCCTCAATAACCTGTGGAGGGTTAGCGTTTTTTGAGGGTTCAGACTTCTAGGGTTCGAATCAGGTTTAGGTTAAAGCTGGGGCTAAGTGTTTGGTAAAGGTTAAGTGTTTGGTTAAGTGTTTGGTTAAGTGTTTGGTTAAGGTTAAGTGTTTGGTTAAGTGTTTGGTAAAGGTTAAGGTAAGGGGCGAGAGAATGTTTACTGACAATGAGTGTCCTCAATAACATAGAAATACAAACGTGTGGTTTGTCAGAGTATTGATGAGGAACATGAAGTTAATTATTACAGGAAGTAATTGGAAGTAATCAATTACTTTCTTATTACTCACACACATTTGTACTTCTATTTTAGTGAGGACACTCATTGGCATAATGTGTTCCCTAGCCCCTTACCTTAACCATCACTACTAAAGGACTAACTCTAACCCTAACCGGATTCTTTAAACCAAGTCCTAATCCCCGAACAGTCCACTAGAGGGCGCCAAGTGAGCACCGGCCACAATGTCCTCACTCCGGCGGAAACTCAAACTGGTCCTCACAAAGACATCTAAACAGGAGCACACACACCTCTTCTGTTATTCTGATGATTCAAATGATAAACACACAACTCATGTGTGTTAATGCAGATTGATTTTCACAGCAGGTCAGATTACACAGATCACGGACACACACACGCACACACAGTTTTGTCTTTGGACTGTCGATCAATAAAGTTTCTCGGAATCTCTAAACGTGGATTTATGAGACCGATTCAGTCAAACTGACCAATCAGACGACAGCTGCTCAGACTGCATGATGACACATTAACTCGAGTGTGTGTTTGTGTGTGTGAGGGAGAGTTTGACTGTGAGTGTGTGTGTGTGTGTGTGTGTTTGTTTGTGTGTGTGTGTGAGCTGAATCTCAGAATCATCTGAGATGTGGGTTCAACTTAAAGTCACACACAATATCAGAGTTTTACATAATGAAGTCAGGAAAATACACACACAGACACACATACAGACACACACACAGATCTCTCCCTCCATTCCCAGTATTGATCGCTCTATTGATTGGCTACAGGCGGCTGATCGTCTCCGTCCAGAGACACACTGCACTTACTGCTGATTACCACACACACACACACACGCACACACACACACACAGATACTCTCTCACACACTCACAGACACTCACACACACATACACACAGATACTCTCTCACACACTCACAGACACTCACACACACACACACACACACACACACACACACACACACAGAGATACTCTCTCACACACACGGACACACACACTCTCACACACACAAACACATACACACACAGATACTCTCTCACACACACACACAGACACACACAGACACACACACAGACACACACACACACACACACAACCCAAACGTCACCAGAGACAAGCTAACGTTAGCTAATGCACGACAGTAACGTGAGAGCCGCTCCAGTGAAAACAAACGTTAACATTCTGAACATAATCACGTTAAAGATTCAGTTTCGGAGCAAAGTTAATGACATCAGAGTCTAAGTGTGTCAGTGAGATGATCTGAGGCTGGAACACACACACAGACACACACACACGCAGACACACACACACGCAGACACACACACGCAGACACACACGCAGACACACACGCAGACACACACACGCAGCAGGTTAGAGATCCGAACGTCTCTTTACTTCCTCTTCACCATCAGGAGCTCGAACAAAGACAACTTCAGACGTTAAAGAATCGCACACGGAACAAAGATACAAAACTACATGGAAGACAAAACCTTAAAAACTCAAATGAAACGATGACTGAAGAGATGAGGAGTCCGAGTTATGATAAATAGAAATAATTATTTAGGCCACAGGTTCGCACACAATGAAATGAATTGTGAGCATATGTTATTTTATCACGTGTTACTAGATTATTCCACTAGAGGGCGCATCACAGGACTCAGCTTCTGGCTTCCTCTAAAGGTCGCGACAGTAACGCACTTAAATCAACCACAACACAGATGAGTATCAGCACCTGCACTGCCCCTACTGGACATGTGCGTATAACATCTTCTGGAGGCGCCGGGTTAATTTCTGAGAACGTGAAGAGGATAAACAAACCGACTGGATTCGTACATGTCGTTAAAAGTACGTTTATCTGTTTCACCACAGACACGTTCAAACTAATATACGAGTTCAGGGAAGTCAGAGATTTTTATTTTCTCCAGATGATTTTGATTTAGAAACAGTTTATGTTTCAAATCTTTCTTTTCATTTCCATAACTGATGAAGTCGAGTTTGAGTCATTGAGTTGAGTTTCAGCATCTTTAAAAATTCAGAGAAGTAGAGGACACGTCTGAAGAATGTCCAGAAAGAAATGTGACAGGTCAAAGACTCCCAGTTGGACACTAATGGACAGATGGACGGACACAGACGAGGGTGAAAAGGTTTTTATGGCCAATGAATGTTTCCGCTCTGCGTTCAGAGACAATCTACACGCAGTCGATTCAGATGAGTGAGCGACTTTAAACCAGCTCAGGCTTCTATTGATTTCCATTCTGCATGAGAGGGAGAATAAAGTGTCTCTGTCACATCACAGCTCACGTTCCACTCAAAGATTTCCATCCGCTGTCACCGGTTCACACGTTCACATGTCACGATTCACACGCTCACAAGTCACCGGTTCACACGTTCACATGTCACACGTTACGGTTCACACGTTCACATGTCACCGGTTCACACGTTCACATGTCATCGGTTCACACGTTCACATGTCACCGGTTCACACGCTCACATGTCACCGATTCACACGTTCACATGTCACCGGTTCACACGTTCACATGTCACCGGTTCACACGTTCACATGTCATCGGTTCACACGTTCACATGTCACCGGTTCACACGCTCACATGTCACACGTTACGATTCACACGTTCACATGTCACCGGTTCACACGTTCACATGTCACCGATTCACACGTTCACATGTCACCGGTTCACACGTTCACATGTCACCGGTTCACACGTTCACATGTCATCGGTTCACACGTTCACATGTCACCGGTTCACACGTTCACATGTCACCGGTTCACACGTTCACATGTCATCGGTTCACACGTTCACATGTCATCGGTTCACACGTTCACATGTCACCGGTTCACACGTTCACATGTCACCGGTTCACACGTTCACATGTCATCGGTTCACACATTCACATGTCACCGGTTCACACGTTCACATGTCACCGGTTCACACGTTCACATGTCACCGGTTCACACGTTCACAAGTCACCGGTTCACACGTTCACAGGTCACCGGTTCACACGTTCACATGTCACCGGTTCACACGTTCACATGTCACCGGTTCACACGTTCACATGTCACCGGTTCACACGTTCACATGTCACCGGTTCACACGTTCACATGTCACCGGTTCACACGTTCACATGTCACCGGTTCACACGTTCACAAGTCACCGGTTCACACGTTCACAGGTCACCGGTTCACACGTTCACATGTCACCGGTTCACACGTTCACATGTCACCGGTTCACACGTTCACATGTCACCGGTTCACACGTTCACATGTCACCGGTTCACACGTTCACATGTCACCGGTTCACACGTTCACATGTCACACGTTCACATGTTCACACGTTCACATGTCACCGGTTCACACGTTCACATGTCACCGGTTCACACGCTCACACGTTCACATGTCACCGGTTCACACGTTCACATGTCACCGGTTCACACGTTCACATGTCACCGGTTCACACGCTCACATGTCACCGGTTCACACGTTCACATGTCACCGGTTCACACGTTCACATGTCACCGGTTCACACGTTCACATGTCACCGGTTCACCGGTTCACATGTCACCCGTTCACACGCTCACATGTCACCGGTTCACACGTTCACATGTCACCGGTTCACACGTTCACATGTCACCGGTTCACACGTTCACATGTCACCGGTTCACACGCTCACATGTCACCGGTTCACACGTTCACATGTCACCGGTTCACACGTTCACATGTCACCGGTTCACACGTTCACATGTCACCGGTTCACCGGTTCACATGTCACCCGTTCACACGCTCACAAGTCACCGGTTCACACGTTCACATGTCACCGGTTCACACGTTCACATGTCATCGGTTCACACGCTCACATGTCACCGGTTCACACGTTCACATGTCACCGGTTCACACGTTCACATGTCACCGGTTCACACGTTCACATGTCACCGGTTCACACGTTCACATGTCACCCGTTCACACGCTCACAAGTCACCGGTTCACACGTTCACATGTCACCCGTTCACACGCTCACAAGTCACCGGTTCACACGTTCACATGTCACCGGTTCACACGTTCACATGTCATCGGTTCACACGCTCACATGTCACCGGTTCACACGTTCACATGTCACCGGTTCACACGTTCACATGTCACCGGTTCACACGCTCACAAGTCACCGGTTCACACGTTCACATGTCACCGGTTCACACGCTCACATGTCACCGGTTCACACGTTCACATGTCACCGGTTCACACGTTCACATGTCACCGGTTCACACGTTCACATGTCACCGGTTCACACGTTCACATGTCACCGGTTCACACGTTCACATGTCACCGGTTCACACGTTCACATGTCACCGGTTCACACGTTCACATGTCACCGGTTCACACGTTCACATGTCACCGGTTCACACGTTCACATGTCACCGGTTCACACGTTCACATTTCCTCGACATGAATCTGTCCTTTATTTTTTCTGTTTTTATGGTTTTGTGAACATTTCCAAAAATTGATTTTTAAATCAGTCTCAAAACGAACTGTCAAAATAAAAGCAGCTGAACTGACTGTTAGCAGCTCCTGCTCTTTCAAAATAAAAGCAGCTGCAGTGACTCTGTTTTCATCAGTGA